>NW_018405055.1:230-17919 GCF_002113885.1 Mizuhopecten yessoensis
CTGAATCTACAACAAAATTAAGAAATAATAAATGCATTTCATATGAAATATATATCATAATATAAACCACATATATTCCAAACATTTATTAGTGTTACACTTTTCATGTTACAGGATTGTGAAAAGATTCATGTAACACAAACAAAAGGTGTTTATATGTGACGTTTCAATGACTAGTACATTATGTACACTGTCACCTTCATCAGTCAAATAACTAGTGAAGTGTATGCACACAAAGGTGTAAAATGTGTACGAGTTGTCCTCAAAAGTAGTTGAAGTATATCAGATATATGTCTCGGACAAAGTGACACACCAGTTGATGGAGGGCAAACCTATAATTCCCTATGGTAGTACAGGTGGGGTATTCGTAACAAGTTGTAATAACAAGCACATGTCTAACACACAATTAATGTAAAAGCAAGCAGCAGCATCACACATGTAAAATCACAGCGAGGCATACATGATATTCTTGCCATAGGTATTCTAGAAATTTGGATTTTCAAAATGCTTTTATTTAGAAAAATATTACTTGAATGTTAGCTTGTTGAAAATTAAATCTACTTTTTTTTTAAACTAACTTGATGGATCCACTGTATAGTCTAGTTTTTAGGTCGTGCACCTGTAATACAATCGACATAGACACAATATTTACACAATTGTTAAACTGTATGTCTAGATCATGATATGATCAATCTAAAATGTGACCTTGTTATTAACCTGAATATACATGATATTTAATTTCAATAATAATTTCTACAAATATTAACAGAACATAGTGTACAAGACATACTATACATATTTAGGTGTATACCCATGCTAACAGCGACAGAAGGTAAAAGTATGGAATGTTTAAACTGTTGTAGAGGTACAAACACAATATAAGCATCGGTATATGGTGATACCTGCTGACGTAGGCTTATACATATTCATAAGGCATATCAAAAAACGTAGAGGAAATACAGATTCTTCAAAATTTATGACAATGTTAAGTGATCACCTTTGTCTTCAGACAGATGACAGTTGATCAATAGTTTACAAACTTTATCAAAACCTACTTGTGATTAATTCACTATACAGACATTTACAATTCCGACTCAGATTTTAAGATGGAACAGACCATAACGGTGTTTCAATGAGGTGACTATACTGATTGACTTCAAAGAAAATAAAATCGTGCCTGGGTTGACTATTTGTTCCCAGCATCTTCTGATCACATCAATTCTTCATCATTTTACAAGTGCTTGATGAATAAATATATAGGAAAGAAAAAAACAATAACTACAAATCATTAATCTCAGATCAATATCTCATCAGACTAGTTGCTTAAAACAATGACCAACTTCAAGTCAGTCTTCAACAAAACAGTGTGTGTGTTTTATCCCAAGATTTCATTTTATCTATGTGAGCCAGTGTTTGATACAACAGTCAAATACTTTCTGATCTCGGTACCACATCACATGTTCTATCCCTGGTATAGTGTATGTATGGATTGCCTTTCTTCTGTCCAATGTCTTCAATCCAAAGGAGTCCTTCACATAAAACTGCAACAAAGATGATTTACTAATCCTTAACTTCATTTCTAAAAGGTTGCAAGCAATGAAACTTTCAAAATGAAACAGAATTAACTATTTTGCCAATAAGTCTTTCTAGGTTACCAATTGAAATATGAGCATATATATACAATGGGCATGGCGTCACATTAAAAGTGCAAAATGACATCCCGGTCACCTGGTTTGACTAACACTGTCAGGTACCTAATTCAGTACAATTTGGTATATTATAGTAAATTTAATGGAATTATGAAGACTGAATCTTGTACCGAGATGATCACTAGAATTAAACACAAACTACTTTACAGTTGATTTAATTTATCTCCAAGACCCGTGAACAAAATCATCACAAGATTATATCCTGATTATTTGTAAAGACCAAGGGTTACTAGTAATGACCTCCAGAGAGCTACCCAAGGGTTACTAGTAATGACCTCCAGAGGATCTGCCAAGGGTTACTAGTAATGACCTCCAGAGGATCTACCAAGGGTTACTAGTAATGACCTCCAGAGAGCCTACCAAGGGTTACTAGTAATGACCTCCAGAGAGCTACCCAAGTGTTACTAGTAATGACCTCCAGAGAGCTATCCAAGAGACCATTTGAACCCAAGAGACCAAACCTCGGGGTAACTGGTAATGAGCTCCAGAAAAGCTACCAATGGGATTAATGGTATTCATGAGCCAAGGAAAGCAACCAAAGAGACTGCTGGTAATGAGTCTTATAGAGCTACCAAAGGAACTACTTGTAATGTGCCCATAAAATCTATCAAATTTTCTGAGGCCCCAGAGAGCTACCATAGGGACTAATGTTAAAGTGCCCATGAAAGCTACCAATTAAGAGGAATATCTTCCACGAGCATGACTTCAGGCATTATGACTTAGTAGAAGAAGCTGTTTTAGAGTAACACATCTGACCCCTGATGATCATGAAAATGTGTCAAAATATCACAACACTATATAAAAGTGTATGGTCTGTCCAAGTCTTTGTCTTAGGCCAATGGCGTACCTGCTGTTGCCGCATTTCTAAGATATGTTCTGTTCCATTCAAGAATCCGAATTGACTGCAAAGAATAAAATTTATCATAATTTCAAATCAAAGAAAGGAAGTTCACCCACAACATTAGCAATAGAGTATTACTAACTGTTAAGCCAAGTTTCAGGGTAAATCAGACTAAAAGGATGAGAGTTGTCAGTGGATCAGCTAACAGAGACTAGGAAAGTCACATTGGAAATGTTTAAATCAGTCATTTCCCCTCCAGATATGAAGTAGCTTGAAATATCTTGGTCATAATCAGCTGTCAGCTATTTATAACGTTGTGAAATAAAGATGCGTCTATAAAATGATAACATTGGTTCACTGTTACCTGTTAACTTCTTACAGAAGAGTCGCTCGTCTGATTAAAATATATAGATAATCCACCATTTTGTTATATGTGCCTGGTTAAGCCTAGCAATGATATGCAGTATAGATTCAGGACCAGAGTTGAGGTAACAAAAGAGTTAAGTATTTATAATATACCTCGACTGCCAGGGAGTAATCACTTGGTCATGAGGTCCACCAATTAAAACCAGATTCTTTAGGCGTAGAAAATTATTCTTGAAATCTACAAGTGAAAGTTTTTATCAGAATTTATAAAAGTTTAATTTAGACTTAATTATTTAATTTGTTTAAAACATTGCGAACTCTGCATATCTTTGGTGAAATTAACTTCTATCCTAACAATAGTTGTTTACAAGATTAAGTATTTTACCTGGGTAAGGTGTTCAAGGATGTTACCAACTAATTGAAGGTACAGTGCTTCCAAAATCTACGAGTTCTGCCACAATATATCACATATCTATTTTGCACATTTCAAACATGACAGTGAAATGGAAGGCTTACAGTTAGCTATTCATTCTTCTCTTTCTCTGATAAGAACTTTCATTGTAAATGCATACATATATATTTCTAATCCCACATGTAAACAATCAAATTTGACTGTAACATTCCAAAAGACTGACAGCTTTTTCTGAGAGCTGGTTCAAAGTCTGATCAAAAGCTATTCAGATATTCAATGGTTTGATAGTTGACAACAAAGATCTTCCATAAGTAACAATAATGGTAACCTTGACCCCTAAAAAAGTGGTCACTAGATTGATGTCAACTACATGTGCCTAACAGAAAATGTATGATTGTGGATAAAGTTCATTCGTTTGACTTGCCTTACCAGTGTATTTCATACAATGTATACAAAGATTTGTGTGCATGTGATTGAATAAACAGTCTTTGCTTGCCAGAAAATTATAACTTTCAACTATGACCTTGACCTTTTGACCTTAAAATTCAGGAGGGTTCATCATTTGTCTTGGCCAATAATGCTGCAACATTTTAGAGAGATTGATCATGACAGCCTTTGTACTAGTGTGTCTTTAATATTGAAACCTGTACAAACAGACTACTATATCACACAGTACCATATTTGTTCATGCATTTAAATATGTACATGTATATAAGACAAATCACATTTTTTACAGTCATCTCAGTTATTTTCATTATTCAACTAAAAAATTGAGAATCACAACTATGCTAGGAGCTGTAAAAGACCACTGTGACAATTTAGGATAGTACATTATTGTTCATGAGTAAATTGGAGCTTCTTATTTCTTACACATGTGTGTAATATCCTTCTTACCTATATTGTGTGCCGAGTTTGTATCATTGTCCAGCAGTGCCAGGAACACAGACTGATTTCTGTATAGTTCTTCATGATGTGGATCTATGGAAAACATGTTCTGGTACTTTTAAAGGTTATTTAAATGTAGCATGCACTAGTACATTATATGTAAGTATAACTGAAGAAATCAATGTACATCAATGGGATAAATAATTATTACTTACGCGGTACTTAAAAACTTGCTCACTAGCAGAGGACATACATCCTGCATTCAATTTTTCCTTAGTGCTATCTCTAAGATTTCATATTTACCTTAAGAAGTTTTGTGAGTGTATAGTCATATATACACAATACAAGGTGAAGTCATCATTTTCGTTATTTCAGAATGACACAGTATACAGAAATATGTTATATGTTCACACTGCCATGCAGGTATATAAATAATGTACACAAAATGCCCTATACAATGAATACGACTCATACAAAACACACATATTGACCAAGTAAGAGAAGTCTGTAATAAAACATCCGTTATCATACTCGGCTGATTCTGATGATGGTAGGCCAAGCCATCCGAAATATGTAAACCAATCACTTATCCACTTGTAGACTCGGCTGATTGTGAAAAGAAGACACATGTTTTAATTGACACTTAAAATAGAAACCACATGTTCTTACCATGCCAATAGTTACCAACAGACCAATGTTGTCCAAAACTGGTGTAGAAATACCTAGAATGGAAGAAAATGATGGATTTTCATTACCAACTCATACCAGACATTATATATTAAACACTATTATGAAGAGTTCTGCAAAATGAAATAAAAACAAAACAAAGACTAATGAGAAAATAGCGTAAGTATAGATCTATCACTTGATGTTTTTCTCATTATCTTCAACTTCAATCCAAATTGGTTTTATTTCCCTGGAACAATCAAATATGCTAACTCCAGGGGTTACAATCTCCAATATCACTCGGGTCGACCAGCTGTGAGCCCTGAATGTGGTGCCTTGTATCAACTTGGACAAGTACTTTTATTGTAGAAGTTGTAAACATTAACAAATAAATTAAACAAGAGGCCCATAGGCCTTAACGGTCACCTGGATGGAATAATCATCAAGTATTGACTGACAATCTTAAATCTAATGACATGCACTGTAAATTTTTAAGAAAAAAAATCATGTTCCAACTAGGATCACCACCTATAATATTTTACATTATCATGGTGTTCTTAACAAACTGTATTTATTTCAGAAACATCACTGCAGGAACACTAGAGATAATAAACTATTTATGGTCATAGTAAGGCAAATTAAACGAGGCCAAAGTCAAACAATAACTTCACTGAGTTTATCGATATAAGACTATAAGAATGAACATTTTACAATTGTGGAAAAAAGTCTGGAACCTTGACTGTATTTATTTCAGAAACATCACTGCAGGAACACTAGAGATAATNCCTTGGGGTTTCTGGAGAAGTTATTTCACATTAAGGACCGTAACTCCCTTAAAAAGTGTTGCAATTCGAAATTAAAATGCCAGTGCACAAAAGCATAATATCCTGATCATTCAAGTGAAGATTCAATAAAATCTGCCTGTTGGTTAAGATGATTTTGCGGAAAAGTTATTTTGCATAAAGGACCATAACTACCTTAAACAAGAGGCCAATGGGCCTTAACGTTCACCTGACATCCGATTCAAATTAGGACTGTCATCCAGGGGCCAATTCATACTTTTTGTCGGTCCGAGTGACCTTGCTGCATCATCCATTAATTTTTCCTTGTGAACACAATAACTTCAGTAAATATGAACCGATTTTGATGAAACTTTGTTTGCAGCTTTGTATCAATGAGATCGTGGATGAGTTTGAATACCGGACGAATTTGACCATAACGTACATAGTTATTTCCCTTGGTAATTCTATTATTGTTGGACCCTGTGTACATGATAACTGAAATAAGTGGGTGTGACTCCAATTTTGACCCAAGGGGTCTGTTTTGAACAAACTTGGTAACTGTATGTCTTCTGTTCTTGGTTAAAAGAAACAAGTAAAAGCGTAAATCAATGATATATTAAATAAGGCACAAAATTTTAATAGCACCTTGTTAGTAGCACAAATGCGTCATGAATGAAAAAAAAAGGTGTACCACATGCATTTACATCCATTCTTGTGTAATGTCAATCAACATCATAGGGACAAATAATAATATAATGACAAAGGGCAATAACTCTGCAGGTTACCGTCAAATAATTACCGGACAAAGTTTCATTGAACTCCGTTAACATTTACTCAAGTTATTGTGTTCACAAGGTCCAATAATAATAATATTACAAAGGGCAATAACTCTGTTAGTTACAGTCAAATAATTCCCATTTTCAAACTCGTCCGAGATCTTATTGATATATGGCTGCATACAAAGTTTCATCAAACTCGATTTACCTTTACTGAAGTTACCGTGTTAACAAGGAAAAGTTAACGCACGACAACGGACAAAAGACTATCACAATAGGTTACCATGACCTATGGTGAGGTAACCTAAAAAGGCAGTCAAAAGGTGTTATTAGAGGAAATATAGAACTTAGAAAGTCAAGAAAATGAGGAAATTATTTTTGTCAAATACCATATTTTGTAATAATTTTTTTGTTTAAATTTAATTTAAAAAAGAAGCTCAGCTCACCTGTAAATTTCTTTTTTTACAAAATGTGGAAACAGATACTTCAGATAGGCAGTGTCTGGAAAAAAAGGCATTATATATCAATTTAGTAACATGGTACAGCTGCTTTCCATAAATTATGCTAAAACAAAACATTTCAAGATGAATGAATCAGGAGAAATTTTCTCCTACTCAAGTCAAAATTAGATTGTTTTGGTCTGATCATTTCAAGGACACAATAAGCTGGATCTTAACAGCAGTTGACTGTTGTATTCCTAACACTTTATCCAATTATATGCAATTTAAATATGTATTCATCACATACTGTTAGGGGTCGGCAAATAACATTGCAATTACCAATATGTTTTACTATGTGACTGCTTATCAATATATATATTGCAATATCATTTTAAACAATAAATATTACAATAATTTTCAGTTGGTTTAGGCAAAGTTATGAAATAATTTCACAAAAATAATGTCAAAAAATAATTAATGTTTTCCAAATTAAGCCTGCTTGGTTTGAAAATTTACAATATCATGTAAAATAATTTTTAAATATATTATTGAACTTACTTAAATGATTCTCACTTAAATTTATTCTATGGAAAGTGATTTCAAGTTCACTGAACATCTAGGAAAACAATACACGTTATATGTATTGCGATATTATTTGCAATACATGCATTTCCTTGAATATTGAAATACATTGCAATATGAAAAATTACTTGCATTACCAACCCTTATAGTATATAATTGTTTATGCCTTTTTTGTTACAACTTATCACATTCACTCAAATGTTTCGTTTCCCTACACATTATCTATACTTAAACCAGAAATTACATCATTTAAGTAACATATGATTACTCAATTTTAAAATAAGGAAATGAAACTGAGTTATGACTAATACACTGACCTCCATATTGGCCTGCCTGTGGTGAACTCAGGGATATGAATGTGTCAACATTGTGTCTGGTTACCGAGAGTAGACCACGACAAACCAATCCACCTAAAAGATAAAGTAACCTCATTTTCAGTGTGTGTTATTGATCTGCCTTAAATTTTGTTACAGACTATCCAACTTCTCAGTTTCACAATTTTAGAGATTGTTAATGAACCTTTCACCATTTTTACATTTCTTTCTTCATTTGCTTCAACTTAGCATAAAACAATTCCATAAATGTTTATGACTGAGGCTATATTCTGGATCCTCTTCAGATTAAATATAATATATGAATAAATATTTCATGATAGAAGAATGGTCCTGCTGAGTGGCTGTGGGATGGTAACTGTTATAGAATCTAGTGTAATTGACCTAAGACTTTAACTGGCAACAAGGAGAACCATGTCACTTTTTATTGATTTAGAATGAAGGTGCCAGACAATTAGAACTGAAAGTGTGTTTGCTTTTACATTTCTTGACCCAACATTCCTGGATATATATGATGCCATTTTAATCTTCCTGTGTTTCTCTCACACTTGCTATATGGTAGACATGAAAACATCAAGACTTTTGCATGTTTGATATTTATTCAAAGTGAACAACAAACCCTGTGAAAAGCATATCATATGAACTCCACCAGGATGTTCATTCATGATGCCTGTGACAATTTCCTTGATTTTGTACACCTGGGTCCATAACGGTTGTAAGCTCTCATATCCACTGAAGGCATCAATGGTTGTCACATTGGTTCCAGGGTGAATCTGTCATATACAAGTAAGCATTTGATCTTTTATTTTTGAGTAATTATATCAGAGACATATATATATACTACATATATCATATCTGATGAAAAAATAACATTTATTTATGACCCTTCTCAGGGTTTATTATTTTGGTCTGGATATAATTCTGATAACCTGCTAAAGCCATCAAGGTGGCTTCATATTTTTTATAAAGATATGCAAATTTCGGTTACCTGTTAGTAGCAAAGCAGGCATATGTTTCATCTTTTAATGAAAATCAGAATGTGTGTATTAGGCCTGAATAAAGAAATAAAATTAATCAGCATCTAGTTAGTTGACAAAATTAAGTAAAGTGTACAATAGTAATGACACATCAGAAATGAAAAAAAATGAAAAGCTTTACGGTAGCTGAATAGTCTGTCTTGGAATAAACACTGCAATCAAGGATTGAGCAAAATAAAATAAAACGTTTAGCAGTAGATATATATATAAAGGCCAGGAAGCAAAACAATATTGGGATTGCCCCACTGAAACAGGGAGACAAACTACTCGCTGGAAGCACAGGCAATCCATTGCAAATGTTGAACTTTCAGAAGATTTGCGAATTGCCAACATAACCCCAATATTTAGAAAGGAAAATGTCACCTACCAAGTAACTACAGGCCAGTGTCACTCAGATGTGTGTACTGTAAACTCATTGAGCTCATCATCTATCACTACCCCAGGAACCATCTCGAGGAACAAAACATCCTAACACCACTTTGCGATACAGGTCACCTAGCACCTACAGATACTTGAGGAAGTTGAAGAGAATCCATACTTAGGGGTTGTTATTCACAACACCATGAAGTAGGATGCTCATGTCTGCACCATCGCAAATAAAGAAAATTCCACACTCAGGTCCTAACAACAAAATTTGCGACACTGTCCTTTACCACTAAAGTTAACAGTTCTTTACAAGTTGCTAATTAGATTCATCTTTGAATACAGCTCAACAATATGGGATCTGTACCAGAAAAACTACATCCATTCTTTAGAAAAGATACAACATCGCACTGCCCAGTTCATAACAACTGATTTCCAGAGAGAAAGCAGCGAGACATCAATACTGGATACCCTGAAACTATCATCACTCAGAGATTGCAGACGGTACCATCGACTTGTCTCCTCTATAAAATGGTGAAGGGGCTTGTTGCTCTACCTGAAGATCAAGTCTTGGCCAAAAAAAAATTTGAACCAGAGCAAATAACAGTGAATAATGTTTGCCAGTTTCAGTGTAATACTGAGGTCATTTTCCCCCACTTACCACTGCTGATTGCAACAACCTCCCGGAAGATCTGCCTTCTAAATTCTAATATCAACAATTTAAATCCCAAGTACACTCCTCTATTCCAATCCTTAATACTCAATGGGTTACACTCACTTAAACTCTCTGCACCCCTGGAATTAGCCGAAGTTTCCTCTGGCCCTGACTCCAGACTTTAGACATTTTGACAGATATAGATGTCTGGTGTGGACGGTTTCGGGTTGTTTTGCCTGAAATCCTGTTCGCCCTAGGTTGTTTCGCGCTAGGTTGTTTTGCCCTAAAACAAAAATATTAGAGCGAAATATTGTATGGTATTTTCTTTCAATTTTAGAAGTTTTAGGTCACAAATTAAGTCTTCTTAGTCTTCCATATCATTAAAATCAATTTCATAGAAAAAATGTGTTTGTTTCATTTTTAAGCGAGAAACGACGGCTGTGAAAAGCTGACTCCGCTCTCACATAAATGGAGAAAGTCATCAATAAATTTATTTGATACATTTGAATATTAATTATTATATTAGCATATGAATTTTTTTTTAAAATAGGGCGAAACAACCTAGGGCAAACAGAATTTAGGGCGAAACAACTCTTAGTGCGAACAGGGTTTAGGGCGAAACAACCCTTAGTGCGAACAGGGTTTAGGGCGAAACAACCCATTACCTGTATGGGCACCAGATACCTGTAATATGTCATAGCAAAATAGAAAGCAAGCTGTTAGCTATTTGACTGCTCTCAGATTTTAAAAAAAAAGAAGACAAATTGCAAGGTTGAAATCTGTCCTTTGAAGATTACAGAGGAGTGACACCCGACTTCAAAGCCAGTAAATTTTACTGTTAAACGTATGCGAGATTAGTTTGATGAACATCTAAGGATCGAACCACAGGTACTGGACACACTGATATGAGGTGATATATGTGGTAGATTTTAGTTAACATAGGATTACGGTTGCCTTCTAGCTTTGAGCTAAAGGGAATATCCTTTAAGCTCAGCGGTAGGGCGTCCGACTAGGAACCTGGGATCGCGGGTTTGATCTCCGGTGGAAGCACACTATTCTATTTCCTGTTAGTTAACATATAACGTTTGGAAACAAATATATATATATATAAGTAAATAGTACATACACGTCATATCAGTGTGTCGAGCACCAGTGGATCGAACCAGTAGTGTTCGTCCCATCATTTAGACGACGTACACTAAGCCTTCAATTTTGCTTTCACATATACCAGGGGTGCAGAGTGTAACATCCAGATGGTTCAGACGGTTGAACCAGTTTATCAGGTTGGGCACAACGGCACATATGGGTAATAATCCTGCATTTGGGTAACATCTTTGTATGTTATGGTTGAATGCACTTCAATTCTACTTTCACTATCCTTTATAAAAAAAATGATAATTTTGTACTTCACTATCTTTATTAAAAATCGCTATTTATATGGTTATTATAAACAACTTTTGGTTGAACGTTTTTCGTTTTTTGACATTTTCGTGATTTTAGATGTACCGACTTTTCTAAGGCTTCAAAGGTCGTGAAATACTTTCAAAACCTAAAACTGTTCAACCAAAAGTTGCAATAGATATGGCGATTTTCAATAACGTAAGTGAAGTACAAAATTTTGATTTTTTATATAGGATAGTGAAAGTAGATTCGAAGTGCATTCAACGATGTTATCCAAATGCAGGATTAATACCGATATGCGCTGTTTATGTCAGAAATACGGTAGGACCTAGTAACCCGATGCTGCTTTCAGGCAAGCCTCGACCTCGACAAGCCTCGCAAGGCCTGCATAAACATTTGCACGTCCGCCAGTATCTATACCCGATAATTATTATGTTATATTAAAAAACAGACAAACCGGTTGGACCGGACACTATCAGTACAGAATGAACAGCATCCAACAGCTCAACTGGCTTTCTTTGTACCTGCCTTTTCTATAAAGTCTAAGATTGGTTTTACTTCATCAGGTGCAGCAAGGATTCCGTGCATGTAAATGACAGGTTTGTAGCATAGACACAGACTGGTAACTTCAAACAACGTCACAAACAGAAACAGTAGACTAGTCATATTCGTGATATTGTACTTCACTGTCAAAAGACAAAGTAACATTCAATGTCAGTCAGACGCTTGCAACCTCGTCAGTTGAACGTTTGGAAACATTTGCGTGGGATGATATAAATTCAGAAGGCCTTTTGGTCCAGAAAGCGTGACTTACACATCAAAATTTTCAGAATTTGGTGGGGGGGGGTTTCTGTTATATTAAGCAAATCGTGAAGGTTATGACATCAAAAACGTTTAAAAAAAAAAGGGCGGAGAACATAATGATTTCTATCGTTTACCAGTATTTCTTACTCAAAATTGCATTTCCCACTGTTGCGTTGGTGTCCTTTATATGCTGAAATTGTATTTCCCTTTCAGGTAATTTGTTCAGCAATTACATGTAAGTTATTATTCTAGTTAAACAAATGATTCAATTTTCTCAAAAATGGAGATCTTGGTAACTATTTATTTTGAGCGAAAAAAATGCAAGACTTCAATAAGGAAACTGTTACCCACGAAACTACTACGTAAAAAATGCACATATTTGATATCACATATTATTATTAACATAGAAATTATTTATTTTGCATTGATAAAAGTTAATTGTATTCAAATTATATGCTTATATGAGTTAGGTAAAACCCAAGGGACATTTGATACATTTTGATATATAAATACATTAAAAGAGCCAAACCTTGACATTTTAAACTAAGATATCAAAAAAAAAATGTTTTCAAACTCCCAAATGGTTGCCCGGGAGATATATTATACATTCAACCAAACCTTTGGCAAAAGGCAACTATTTTTAGGTCCTGGAAATCGCCGCCAAAACTTAATTTTTGAGTATGGTTATCTCAGGGACCTGAGAATTTGTTACAGCTATATTTCAGTGGACCTAAACTAAGGTGTTCAGAGTAATTTTACATGTTGTAAAATGTTGTGGTTTTAGGGTGTTTTTTATATATATATTTGACCACGGACTTAGATAGCAATCTAGTTTCGTGATTTGACACATTTTATCATATATATTTTGTTCAAACAGTTTATGTATTTGTTTGCCCACCTTCTGCCCACATCGATCGCCGATAATTAATGAAAAGAAATGCCAACAGGTAGGGTGAAGTTAGAGACGTATATATGTGTAGGTCTCTGGTGAAGTAGAGTAGGGGAGACCGGGCGGGTAGAAAGATAATCATGACCTGACTTGACTTCTTTCTAGTTTGCGAACTTTCTATAAACCGAATTGCTACTTATTTGCGTCACTGACAGTTTCACCTGGTGTTACTAGTATTCTATATTTTTCCTTATATTAAGAAGTTATGTAACTCCCATATCATTATCTTTGATAAATCTCGTTCAATGTGACCAGTTGGTTAATTTTATTCTACAGAGTTGTCTTAAAATACGCCAAAAACGTAACTAAAATGAGCCTGGGAACAATTGTTTTTCTGTTGGTTGCCATGGTGGCGCGGAAAAAACTCTGATGATCACGTGATCAAACATGCTCCGCCCCTCATTAATATTCATGAGGAAAAGTGGCCCTCATCATGGCTCATGCATAAAAGCATAGCATTGACTTTCGTATTGTTGTAATATACGAATTTATTGAAATTTCTTTTTGGGGCTATCCATGCTACAGTTGGGAGCAAACTTTACTTGGTATCTAGTGCAATTCATAGTACACACGTAGTGAACAAGGAAGTGCACTTGACAAAACATTGAAATGTACTCCAGTTCACTTCAGTGTTAACTCCAGTGCATATTGATATATTTACATTCGCTCCCATTGAAGCTGTGTAAACCGTGACTGCGTATAATTACCGTATACGCAGTGAGATTCCTTGGAGACCAATTTTTCCTATTGATGACGTAATTTACATTGTGACGTCATAATGGTAACGTTGGAGATCCATCGCTGGTCGCAGGCTGTAGGCTGTTCATTTGTTTGGATTTACGCACGTTACGGAGGCTTTGTACCAATATAAAAGCAAATGTATTGGAGTTAGCTTTATTCTGAGTGTACCATCATAGTACGAAAAATATGTAAATATAAGAATTGATCTTCAGTTTGACTGCGTATACGTTGGTATGAATGCAGTTGGCAACGAACATACTACCGTATAGCAGTCAAAATGAAGGTCAATCCTTAAATGAACTCCAGTGCACATCGATGTGAACTCAAGTTCACTTCAGTGTTAACTCCAGTGCACATCAATGCCAACAGCAATTCCTGTCCGAACTTGCCCCAAGGCAGGGCACGTTCGGCAAAACACTTTTCCGACAGAAAAAAAACGTTAAAAGTAAATCTTCAAATGGGGATGTGTTTGTACTTATGTATTATTTTATGAAAGACGTGGATTTTCTCTCCAAGAAGGAACAAATGACACACTGTCCAAAACGACTTCTAAAAGACATAAAATATCATATATACCTTGCTATGATTTGTGTTGTATTTGAGGCTTCAACTGTGTTCATGATGGTGAATATGATTTCAATCTCACAGATCTAGATTTTTTCATTTCTCTTAACATCTATTGCAGCCCGCAGTCGGTGCATGTTAGCTTACCAATGTGTAGGGAACGTCAAATTAATATGTATTCAAATAATTGCATTTATCTTCAAACAAATGAATAAATGTATAATTATGTAAAGATATAGGTATAATTCAATTGAATATAGCTTAAATTGGACTTTTTGAAGATGCATTTGACTGAGAGGTTCAATTAACTTTAATTCAACTGTTCTGAAGATTATTTAGTATCTATAATTAAATTGTACCTATTTTCAATTATTTAAAGATATGTGCAATTATTTGAATATATTTAATTTTTGAGTTGCATAACGGTGAGCATCGGCCGTCAGTCATCAACTTCAAACCGATATCTTCCGATCTGCAGAAGTCAGTGAATTTAAAAAAAAAAATGGCCGAAAGAACATACAATATATCTTATACATGATACCCATGATGGCTCGGGGCACCGACCTTGTGTTAATTATTTTTTTTATATAGGAAAATGGGCCCTTTCCCTTCTTTACTTTCCAATGAGTGCACATGCACAAAGTCCCTGATGCTGCCGGAGATTAAACATTTATACATAATTAAGTTTTACCATATTCCAGATTACAATCAAAATCGTCACGGCGTCAACAGGGCTCCGTAAACAAGCCGTGTTCAAAATGATTCAGCGTGTCACTCACTGCATCTGGCTCGTCGATTGGTCGATTGAACGTTTGAGGTCGATGTCGTCCTTGATTTCAGAAGCAGTGTACAATATTGTATCTTTTTCGGAGACATGCTGTTTGCGCGCATTGTCAACTTAAGATTACGCATACACGTTTATGGAAATGTAAAATTTACATTGCATGTACATGTTTCAAACCATGTGTCATGACTTGAATGTTTCGTTGAATGTGTACTTATCCACATTTTCGTGAACTATACTGGTATTTATGATTTCAAAAGGGCAAAATGAAGAATATAACACATGCTTGAAAACTGTCCATACCGGCCGCTGCACTGAAAGGTAATAACTCGTTCCTTAAATAACTTACATATCTGTCTATATATATTTGTAAATTACATAATACAAATGAAGGCACGAAAACGATAACAAGTAATTGTACAATGTGATATATGTTTACATACATTTCACCAATACAGAGTACTTGAGAAAGATTTACACATTTAGATAACCTGTGTGCCGACAGTACATATAGTACCCACGAATGTCATCGCAGCTGCAGTGTTACTCTCGAACGAGCGTATCAACGCCAGTTTGAAATTGTCTTTTGCTAGAGCAGCAAACCTATATTTTAGCATGATCTTGGCTTTTAAAAAGCTATTTTCAACAGGGTTGAGATCCGGGGAATATGTTGGTAGAAATTCGTAATCCACGCCTGCATGTTTAGAATTTTGTCAAAATTCTCTCCGCTTCATTATGGTGTATAGCACCTAGACCTCGCGCTAGGTGAGCTTGAAGTTTTACAACATGTCTTTAACTTTTCACCTATAAACACAACGTGTTATCTTATAAAACATTGCCATATAATTAATTGCCAAAGATATTTCCATAGTTCTATTACGTGTACTACATTCTTGAAATAGGGAAGGATGCGCAGAACAAGGGTTTTCTTTTCACAGGATCAAAATATAGGCCATATTGACCTTGTTAATTTAAGAATGAGACACACACATCCGGAAATAACTCATAAGTTTTCACCAAGGTATCTTATATACTCCATAGATACTTTAAAATAAATTTTATCACATATCATCTATGAATTGGACATTTTTACAACATTATAATCACAACATTCACATACAAAAAAAAATATCAACCATCTAATTTGACCAATTGTGCCGATTTGGTGTTAACTTATGTCCAAAATAAACAATTTACCCATTTCTGTAACATGCAATTTGAAAAAGGACAAGCAAATGCTTTCAGGCATTTTATATCCATTTGTATGTGTGCAGAACTTATTGGAAATGGTCATTTTGGTAAGATAAGTGTACAAATGTGTCCAAACTCTGATGGTGAAAACTTCATGCAAGTTTGCCTCAACACTGAAAAAATAGCTAAGTCCATGATTCTGAACAAAGAAAATCTTTATTTTGTGCACATGTTTTGTCCGATTTACAAATGATTTTGCCAGTAAAGCAATGATAAAACGGATGTGTTTGTGAGATAAATTTGAAGTTAAACATTCATACAACTTCATCATCTTATTGAAAATTACATATCCCCCCATTCTGTTCTATTGTGTGAAAGAAAAATATTGATCTGTTAAGATAATAAGATACGAGTTTAACCTTACTTCCCCTTAATCAAGAGGACCATGTTATGGTAGTAATTCCTGCCAAAAGATTTAGCAATCGGATAAAACACAAAAAACATATTCACATTTCTGTTGTCCAAAATCATGGACTTAGCCATTTTTAACGGTTTAGTCAAATTTGCACGAAGTGATGGTTTTCATCAACCTGACTTCATTCATTATTTGGAGATATCTTAACCAAGATGGCATTTTTGCTAAGAATAACTTGCATAGAAAATGATTAAGAGCACTTTTCAGTATTTTGCTGAAGATATTGTTAAAATGTTACATGCATAAATTGAAATATTGTTCAATTTGGACTTAAAAACAGCTCCCGGGGGGGGGGGGGGGGGGGGNNNNGGTGGTAATCTGTATTGTACACTGATTGGTCTTGCAATACATTTAATTCCTCCTATTCAGTGTTACACAAGAGGTTGATATTTACACTTCAATGTTGGTCCATTAAGCAAATATTCTTATTTTCTTGATCCTATTTTCGGGCGAAAAAAAGCATTTTCCCAAAAGTGGATTTTTTTTTCTGTAACACAGTATAAACCAGCCTGTATGAAAAACCAGAAATACATTATGTTGCAATTAGTTTGAGGTTTATCACAGGGTGACTAGACTAAACATGCATATGACTGATATACAATGGATAGCTGCTCTGCTTGTACCATATATCCGTTCTACTTCCGGTAATGCTAATAACTCGGATGTTACTCATTGTTAAAAAGCATATATTTTTTTTTTATTTTTTTTTATAATTTGTTTATTTTTAAAGACATTTTTATTACATAAATACATAAACACACATACACCCACATACATACAATTCCCATTTGCATGGTTTGTCTCTTGCATCGTCATATCTTTCATCATCATCATCCTCATCGTGACTGAATATCATCATCAGCCTTGTCAATCATCATCAATAGTAATACACCATTATCATCTTAATACATCATCATCATCAACAACATCATCA
>NW_018405055.1:18807-75179 GCF_002113885.1 Mizuhopecten yessoensis
ATCATCATCATCATCATCATCATCATCATCATCATCATCATCATCATTCTATCAATCTATCAATCTATCATCATCATCATCATCATCATCATCATCAACAGATGCATCCTCAATAATCATCAATACATCAGTCACATGCTACCATTAATATATATATGTTCTTATATATATAAAAATAGATATTGACAACCATACACAAATACTCATCCCACCATATATTCTGATAAACATTCACCTCACACACACTTGTACATCTCACACACACAATACAGACAGTCTTGTAGAGAGAGAGAGAGAGGTCAAGGCTTGGGATTCAGGTAAAAATACATATTTATATGATGACAGGTTATAATTCCAGGATAGGTTTCCATTTTCTCCAATCAATTTCAAATGTTCTTCTTATGTAACTGTTTTTACTATTGTTAACAACGGAAATGGTCTTTGATGACATTGATAAGTGCATTGAGACTCAAAGATTTGTGAAGACATCTAGTCTTATATATATAGTGTTTGATAGAATTAAAATCTCATTATCAACAGTACTCGCTCGTGGTGATAATATTCCAAAAAGTAACGATTCTTTGTTTATTAAAACAGGGATAAGAAGAATGTCACAAAGAGTTTCAAGTCTCTGCAGTAGTCCATGCACTTCTTGACATTCCCATAAACAATGAACTATGGTTTCTCTTTCCATATTACACAGATTACATAAGGGACTAGGATTTAAATTTGTTTTGAAAAGAAAAGTGTCTGTAACTAGAATATGGTGTATAATTCTAACTTGAAACCACTGCCATTTTGATTTTTTTGTGACTGTAAATGGAATTTTAAGTATTTTCTGCCATTTATCAATATCAAACTCAAACTCCTCATTCCATTTCCTCACCCCAGTAGGTGTTGAAGCTGATGTAATCATGCTGTTATAGAAGTCTTTAGAGCCTTATTATTCTTGAAGAATATTTCAAAAAGAAGAGGTATAAAAGGTTGGAATGGTCTTTCTATCTGAAAATCATATTTCTTAAGGAAACGCTTGGCTGATGAGGACTAGTCCTTGGTACTCGAGAAAGTTTGTGTTAATTCGAAAATTATGAAGAAATTCGTTAAATGAATAAAAAGTCAAATTATTAGGGTTTTTAACAAGGTCGTTCACTGTAAATACTGATGCCTTAAACCAGTTTGGATAAAAAACGAAATTATTTCCTACTTGTATATCTGTGTTAATATCTTTTATTGGTAAATAACCGTAAAGGTACTTGTAGTTTTTGACAGCTTGTATTGATTGATTAAAAGGTATAAATAAAGACATTTCGAATTCTACCCCACATCAAACCTCGACAAAAATCTGTCTTCGAAGCTTACGGGCTTATGTGGGCTGTCTAGGAATGGTATCGAGAGGGAATTTAATTGATATATAAATATTATTTTAACACGTATCTTGTGTGTCTTTTTTATCGCCAAGCCTTTCTGAACCATATAGCACTACGCTTGTTCGTGTTGATGTGGGGTAGAATTCGAAATGTATGTTAGCTACTGTGGTGCATACCTGTTTGACAGTGAACAACCTACCTTACCTAAGGTCAATAATATAAGAACGACTAGAATATAAGATCAGACCTAAATTAAAACCGTAGATTTTTTTTCTATAAAATGCATCTTGTTTGGAAAAGCCGGACAGAAAATAAAGAGCGCACAATTTTGTAATGCTTAACATAGGATGTAAATGTAGTAGGTATAGTTTGTCTCATTTGGGGCATACATTATTATGTACTCTTTTACAATTCAAGATGGTCACGTTTCTACTGAAAATTAAAGTATTTAATATCCTTGTATATGTTCACTTGGCTATATACATGTACATAAATATGGTAGCTTGGCCCTAGAGGGTGAATATGTAGGTTATTCTCATGTCCGGTGGATTATGACGTCACACAAACAGACCCTGTCTAAGTAGTTTGCGACATCATCCTCACATGGGAAGATCTGTGTGCGGTGTATAGATATTTCTATGGAAACGTGGGGGTCTGATATATCTAGTTCCTCCTATAATACACATATATAAATATGAACCTTAGATAAGTGTAAATGCTTGTATTTCCAAATGGCCTCAGATTTGGAAAACCCATGAAATAATATTCCGACTATAGCGTGTTAACAGATTGTGTCATATTGATATATTTAACCCCAAAAACCATACGAACTCGAAATGAAATTAATAGAAGTACTTAAAAATGACATGTTAAATGGAAGAGAAATACGACAAGGATAGATACTACTTTCATATATAGTCCATTGTTCTATTTATACTACATGTAGTGTACTCTTACTTGGTTATAAGCTCTTTGTATTGTCGCAAACATAAATAATAATTAGTGTGGGTTTTAACAGACAACGTGGCAAGTTACATCAGAAACCATTAGTGGAGATATTTACGTATAGAAGTCAAGGTACATAATAAACCATTAGTGTCGAGTTTAACACTAAATAAGTCAAGGTACATAATAAACCATTAGTGTGGATCTTAACACTAAATAGGTCAAGGTACATAATAAACCATTAGTGTCGAGTTTAACACTAAATAAGTCAAGGTACATAATAAACCATTAGTGTGGATCTTAACACTAATTAAGTCAAGTTACATAAATAACCATTAGTGTGGATCAAAACACTAAATAAGTCAAGGTACATAATAAACCATTAGTATCGAGTTTAACACTAAATAAGTCAAGGAATATAATAAACCATTAGTGTGGATCTGAACACTAATTAAGTCAAGTTACATAAATAACCATTAGTGTGGATCAAAACACTAAATAAGTCAAGGTATATAATAAACCATTAGTGTGGATCTTAACACTAATTAAGTCAAGTTACATAAAAAACCATTAGTGTGGATCAAAACACTAAATAAGTCAAGGTACATAATAAACCATTAGTATCGAGTTTAACACTAAATAAGTCAAGGTATATAATAAACCATTAGTGTGGATCTTAACACTAAATAAGTCAAGTTACATAAAAAAAAAAAACATTAGTGTGGATCTAAACACTAAATAAGTCAAGGTAAATAATAAACCATTAGTGTCGAGTTTAACACTAAATAAGTCAAGGTACATAATAAACCATTAGTGTCGAGTTTAACACTAAATAGGTCAAGTTACATAATAAACCATTAGTGTCGAGTTTAACACTAAATAAGTCAAAGTAAATAATAAACAATTAGTGTGGATCTTAACACTAAAAAAGTTAAGGTAAATAATAAACCAATAGTGTCGATTTTAACACTAAATAAGTCAAGGTACATAATATACCATAAATGTGGATATTAACACTAGATAAGTCAAGGTACATAAAAAACATTAGTGTCGAGTTTAACAATAAATAAGTCAAGTTACATGATAAACCATTAGTGTGGATATTAACACTACATAGGTCCAGGTACATAATAAACCATAAGTGTCGAGTTAACACTAAATAAGTCAAGGTACATGATAAACCATTAGTGTCGAGTTTAACCCTAAATCAGTCAAGGTACAAACTTAACTTGAAAGTGGATCTTAACCCACACTTTAGTGCATAAGAAACCAACAATGTCGATCTAAACACATAATAAGACAACGTTAATAATAAACCATAAATGTGGACTTTAGCACACAATAAGTCATGTTACATAATAAACCATTAGTGTGGATTTGACACACAATAAGTCAAAGTACATTATAAACCTTTAGAGTGTATAGTAAATCATTAATGTTGATATAAACATAATTATAAAGAAGATAATATGATAAATCATTTGTGTTGTTCTTAATGCGCAGTAAATCAAGCTACATAAACATTAAACATTAACAAAAAACATTTACACGGATTTTTAGGATAAAAGTAAAATCATCTGTCAGACTTAAATGAGTGTCTGCAACCTCGTCTTTCGACATTGGAAATCAGAGCATATAACTCGATTTTAGAGCAAATTATATTGAAAAATTCTCGACGACTGGCAAAGCTGAAGAAAAGTATAGCTTTATTAGCGTCAATGTTTGAAAGAGTTAATCAGGCGATAAGAAGCTCCCGCTCAACCAGATTATCGAGTCATAGCATGCGCGCGGGGGATTTAAAACACCACATTGATTTGATTTGCGTTACAAATCATTACGTCATTAAAAACATACGTTTGCTATTGTTTATGAAAATGACACATATTTTTGTGTTAAAGAAAAGCTTTTTAGTTTCTTTTCTAGTTCTGATATTTAAATGATAAGAATTGGACAAAATAATAAATTGGCTCGTCGATATATAGACAGAAAACAAAAGTGCACGCGTTACATAATTAAATTATGCTACTCCCCACTGGTGGACTTTTGTTTAGCGCGATATTTGTAATTCTAATGTCTGCTTAGTTGACGTTGTTTGACGATGAAATTACAGCGCACTGCTGTGTTTAGTGCAAAATTGTATTGTTTTTGACAAGGAACTAATAAATTATCTTCAGAAATTAACTAAAAAGTGTCTTTTTCAATTATATTATAAGGATAGCCATGCTTCGCGGTTGATTAAGAGCTCACTTCGGTTTTCGGTCGACCAATTAATCGCAGTTTATTCAAAGTACACTTTGGTTTTCAGCCTAAACATCGACACATCAATTTATTATCTTGGCCTTGTCCAAAACTGAATTAAGTTAAAACTTATGTTTATAACAATTATCATTTTTGTTCATACGAATAAATAATGAAAAAAGGTCAATGACTTGAATACATTTCGAAATAAAATATATAAATTAACACTAGTAAGTATCATTATAACTGTATACATGTCCGTTAGGTACTTCAAAGAATCCCAACGGTAATAGCAAGATGATCAAGGGAATTGATCCATACTTTAAAACAACTGTACTTGTAACATTTATAGCAATAAGCTTCAACAATTCAGAATACTCTAGTTAACCGCGGTGTGGCCTCAATGCGTGGTTCAAATGTGTATCCATACATTCGCCTCCGAATACTCTAGTTAACCGCGGTGTGGCCTTAATGCGTGGTCCAAATGTGTATCCATACCTACGCCTCCGAATACTCTAGTAAACAGCGATGTGGTCCTTATTATACACTTATATTACTAGAAGATTGGATGTATGGTGCAAATTTGTTTTGTTTCTGAACAGGACAGACAGATAATACCATCTCGGGACTGCTGGCATCAATCAGAAACGTGGGGAGGAATCAACCTTTCCAATACTGTCTTAATAGGATCACACAAAAAAGTTAAAAACTAAATTTGTGCTGGAAATGATGTATGTTGAAGGCATTAATTACATGGAAAATTACACGTCTGGTGTGTGAGTACAAACAGAAGTAATTCACATATACTTGTACAAGCACAGAAACTACTAAACATAGTTAAACCGAAGGACAAAGGCAGCGAGCAGCACTTCCATCACTATAAAGAGCATGTAGTTACATGTATCTGTAACGTTTCAGGAAAGTATTACAAAACAAAAGTGTGATTAATGACACGTTGCATTTTGTTTTGATAAAACAAACATAATACGTACATTCCTAGAGAGGGACGCCATTTCTACATAGAAAACTTAAGATGGTTGCAATGGAGGAACAATTGGACCCAATATTTGAACTAATCATCCAGAGGCAGGTGGAAAAGGGCTACGGGAACTACACGGCCGATGAATTTTTGAGCAGACCCCTCGAACATTCTCCAGTACAGTCCATACTGTTCTTGCTGGCTCTATCTATATCCTCTGTCACTGGTTTAATTGGAAATATTCTGGTAAGTATTTCACACAGATGTGTTTTCTAGCATAAGCTGACGAATCGCTAAACTTTCGGAAATATCTCTTGATTAAATCGTTTCAAACGCCTGATTTGTATTTGTTATATAAAATATGTACAATTTTTTTTTTGAGAAATGTAGTCCAAACTTCTGAGGATACTAAACTTGCGATAGCCTCTTCATGGACATAAACTTTACACGTATTATTGGTATAATGTATTGGATATTTAGTTGATTGTCTGACGCCACATACAATAATGTACATTTGGAGATAAAACAAATTACTGTCTGATGTATACTTGTGTTAGATTTATACCGGATACGTTACTTATTTCCTTCACTTCTTTCCTCATTGTTTTTTTTTCTTTTTTTTTTCATTTTTGTGTGTGTTTTTTTTAAACAAATGTTATTGCACACATGTGAACAAAAGGAATGTACACTAGTTATGCTAACGTATTAAATCTTAAACATATATTTACAACCATAGTTTGTGTTATGAACAAAGTATTGATAGAGGAGTTAGGGAGTTGTTGGGTAGGGGTGGGAGTAAGGGAGTAGTTGGGTAGGGGTGGGAGTTAGGGAGTAGTTGGGTAGGGGTGGGAGTTAGGGAGTAGTTGGGTAGGGGTGGGAGTTAAGGAGAAGTTGGGTAGGGGTATGGATTTGGGTAGTAGTTGGGTAGGGGTGGGAGTTGACGAGTAGTTGGGTAGGGGTAGGATTTGGGGAGTAGTTGGGTAGGAGTTAGTTAGGGAGTAGTTGGGTAGGGGTAGGATTTGGGGAGTAGTTGGGTAGGAGTTAGGGAGTAGTTGGGTAGGAGTTAGTTAGGGAGTAGTTGGGTAGGGGTAGGATTTGGGGAGTAGGTGGGTAGGAGTTAGTTAGGGAGTAGTTGGGTAGGGGTGGGAGTTGGGGAGTAGTTGGGTAGGGGTGGGATTTGGGGAGTAGTTGGGTAGGTGTAGGATTTAGGGAGTAGTTGGGTATGTGAAGGATTTGTGGAGTAGTTGGGTAGGGGTAGGAGTTAGGTAGTAGTTGGGTATGTGAAGGATTTGTGGAGTAGCTGGGAAGGGGTAGGAGTTAGGGAGAAGTTGGGTAGGGGTAGGAGTTGGAAGGTAGTTGGGAAGGGGTAGGAGTTAGGGAGTAGTTGGGTAGGGGTGGGAGTTAGGAAGTAGTTTGGTAGGATTTGGGGAGTAGTTGGGTAGGGGGGGGAGTTGGAAGGTAGTTGGGAAGGGGTAGGAGTTAGGGAGTAGTTGGGTAGGAGTTAGTTAGGGAGTAGTTGGGTAGGGGTAGGAGTTGGAAGGTAGTTGGGAAGGGGGAGGATTTGGGGAGTAGTTGGGTAGGAGTTAGGGAGTAGTTGGGTAGGAGTTAGTTAGGGAGTAGTTGGGTAGGGGTAGGATTTGGAGAGTAGTTGGGTAGGTGTAGGATTTAGGGAGTAGTTGGGTATGTGAAGGATTTGTGGAGTAGTTGGGTAGGGGTAGGAGTTAGGGAGTAGTTGGGTAGGGGTAGGATTTGGAGAGTAGTTGGGTAGGTGTAGGATTTAGGGAGTAGTTGGGTATGTGAAGGATTTGTGGAGTAGCTGGGTAGGGGTAGGAGTTAGGGAGAAGTTGGGTAGGGGTAGGGGTTGGAAGGTAGTTGGGAAGGGGTAGGATTTGGGGAGTAGTTGGGGAGGGGTAGGATTTGGGGAGTAGCTGGGTAGTGGTGGGAGTTGGAGAGTAGTTGGGTAGGGGCAGGATTTGGGGAGTAGTTGGGTAGGGGTAGGGGTTAGGGGGTAGTTGGGTAGGGGTAGGAGTTGGAAGGTAGTTGGGAAGGGGGAGGATTTGGGGAGTAGTTGGGTAGGGGTAGGATTGGGGGAGTAGCTGGGTAGGGGTGGGAGTTGGGGAGTAGTTGGGTAGGGGTAGGATTTGTGGAGTAGCTGGGTAGGGGTAGGAGTTAGGGAGAAGTTGGGTAGGGGTGGGAGTTGGAGAATAGTTGGGTAGGGGTAGGAGTTAGGGAGTAGTTGGGTAGGAGTTAGTTAGGGAGTAGTTGGGTAGGGGTGGGATTTGGGGAGTAGTTGGGTAGGGGTGGGAGTTGGAAGGTAGTTGGGAAGGGGTAGGATTTGGGGAGTAGTTGGGTAGGGGTAGGATTTGGGGAGTAGCTGGGTAGGGGTGGGAGTTGGAGAGTAGTTGGGTAGGGTGAGAGTTGGAGAGAAGTTGGGTAGGGGTAGGAGTTATGGAGTAGTTGGGTAGGGGTATGATTTGGGGAGTAGATGGGTAGGGGTAGGATTGGGGAGTAGTTGGGTAGGGGTGGGAGTTGGAGAGTAGTTGGGTAGGGGTGGGAGTTAGGGAGTAGTTGGGTAGGGGTGGGTTTTGGGGTGTAGTTGGGTAGGGTTGGGATTTGGAGAGTAGTTGGGTAGGGGTGGGAGTTGGAGAGTAGTTTGGTAGGGGTAGGATTTGGGGAGTAGTTAGGTAGGGGTGGGAGTTTGGGTAGGGGTGGGCGTTTTGGTAGGGTTGGGAGTTGGGGTTGGTCTAGCAGGGACCGTAGGGCCGGACACAACTTCAGGTATTGTCAGATCGTTGTCAAATCGTTTGGAATTTCTTATCAATTTTTGTACATAGTTGCAGAGTTTGTTGTTGTCATTAGTGTCAGGATTTGAGTCGTGGTTCAGTAGATGTGTCGGACTCTGATTGTGTGATAAAATTGTTAAGTTTGATAATATTCTTACATAACGCATGTACGTAGACTGGAACAAGACATTGCCAAGGTATTAAAAGGGCTTAATCTAATATAAGGATTAAATATTGCTGCGGTCGTCGATCTATTATAGTAAATAGAGAGTGTCGGCTAGAGACAAATTCCACAAAAACTGAGTTACAGTTCAATTAATATGTCTTAAAAGTGAAATGTGATGTGACAAACTAACTGATCTGAGTAACAAGTTTAAATACAAGTTTATCTTTACGACATAACGTATTTGTTACAAAATAACTTGACTCCATACTAAACTAGCGAATACATTTGATCGTAACGATAGTCATTTTATCCATAACCTGTTATTCGATGTTGGTTGTCAACATGACATTTCACATTTGAATGGTAAACTGACATATTTTACTCGTGTATGTTTGTTGATCACGTTTGAATGACATGGCACTCTTAACTACTATTTCTTTAAGATTGAATAAATCACATTTTGCCTAACCATCTTATGATGCCCTTAAAAGCTCATTATGTGAGATTGTGTAAAGTGCTGGTTTCATATTCTCCTTCGCCCTCTTCTATCCTGGATTTAAGTGTCTGTTTTATGAACAATTGTCTTAACGGATGCCCGTCATGCCTCCCTTTCTAAACTTCCTGGTTTGATTTCAACGAAATATGGGGGTGGGGGGAATTCTGTTCCTGATGGCTATAACAGATTACATATTAACATTGACCATAACTTAGATAATGTATTCACATAATAGTCCAGAATGTTTCAGACACCGTGTTCGCTGTTGTTTATCAATAAATAAATTAAACACTTGGTTGTATATTATGTTCCAGGTGATAGGTGCAGTGATCGTGAGTAGACGACTAAGGACGACAGGAAACATGTTCATCGTGAACCTAGCAGTGGCAGATATTATCATTGTCACTATCGTGGAACCTTTCAACATACTGGGTAAGGCATCAAACAGGAAATAAGGGTTCGATTATCGAGTTGACATTCAATGTCGGATACCTGATGATGTAGCAAGCCTATATGTTAGAGTAAAGTCATTGCATAATTGTTGGAATTGAAATGTGTTTTTTTTTCTGTATTTCCATTGGCTTGTAGCTTTAAAGACTTTAAATGAACTCTCCCCAATAAATTAATTATCCTTGTAAGCTTACACCAGGTAAACTTTCTTTCTTTTTTTTCTTTCTTTCAATGTGTTATCTCTCCTTTTATTCCAGACTTATGATTATGTGTTTTATTTATAACGAGGCCCTGCAATGGGATGATCCCTCTTCAATGGGTTATTTATCCGTCTATACCTAATCCGGTAAACTTTCTTTCAGTGTGTTATCTCCCCTTTTTCTCCCATTTAATGAGCTTCCTTTCCCTAACTATGTGTTCCCTTTCATATCATTGTCTTTCTTTGCTTTAACTTTATTTTGTCACCGTTTGATACACAACTTCTCCTCTTTCCAATCATTGGAAACCTTCCATTTGTTACGTTCATCAAATATCCCCGATTCACAAGCGATGAAAATCCAGTTGAGTAACGTAATACTGGAGAGCATTGGTTAAAACCATACTATTCCATTTCGTATCATTGAAATGACATGTTGAATAATTAATCTTAACATCCAACGATACCTACACTATTTTGCTTTCCTGCTCGTTTAACATCTTTAATACGCTACTAGGAAAGTTATAACATGTATTGTTTTATTACTATCCATGAGTCCTGAATGGACGAATGGACCAAACCCATCATTAAACTTGAGGTGGTGTTTTCTAACTTTTACGTCAGAAAGTAGATGGACCTGCTGATGAATTATAAAAGGTTGTAATATTTAGCTCTCATTAAATCTGTTACGGTTTACATGAATTCTGGTTTAAAATACATTATCTAGTCTAACATAGTTGAAATTTTGCAACGTTATGTATGGTTCAGGGATCGTTTACTGTGTTTGGCTTTCTGCATTAACAAACAAAACAAAATATCAAAAAATTATTCCTTTCTCCGTATTTCAAGTGATTATTTGACTCTTTGAGTAACACTACTGTCAACGAATTCGTATCACCAGAGTATAATGGCCAATTGGGTTCATTCTCTGTTTAATACCCAGACCAGGGCCCAGAGGTTCAATAGGTGATTAGCTTAATCACTGGTTAACGATATTGTTCAACAATTAATAGCTTTGTCAATATACAAGGTTAAAAACTTGAACTTTCTCAAGGAATTTTTGCTTCTAAAATATTTGGAAAATTTTACTCGGTTAATGGTTGAGTTTTAAAAATACACAAAATATGAAACCTGTGGTAAACACTGATTAAGCTAATTACTACTTGGGGCCCAAAAGTATGACAATCCTTTTTCATGTTGCTATGTTACAGGTGTCATTGATGGACCCGAGTTTTTCGTGCGGAACGTCTGGTGGTGTCATACCTTGTCTGTGGTGTGCGTAATGTCGTGTTCATCGTCTATGATGAACCTCGCCGCCATTTCTGTGAACAGGTAACCTTTGTCTAGGATAATTCGCTGTCTCTTTATTTGAATATTTTACTTAATGGTTTAGGTATAAAGACGTGAGCATGTATTATTATTATTTTTTTTTTTTTTTGTATTGTATGCAAGTACTCCATAGCTTGATCGTGACCTGAATACACATTACAAGACACTACAACCGACTGGTTCATTAAAACGGAAAGACCAGACA
Source organism: Mizuhopecten yessoensis (assembly GCF_002113885.1). Classification (NCBI taxonomy): domain Eukaryota; kingdom Metazoa; phylum Mollusca; class Bivalvia; order Pectinida; family Pectinidae; genus Mizuhopecten; species Mizuhopecten yessoensis. Next base: position 29,962 of record NW_018405055.1, read on the forward strand.
TGATTATTAGTTTTGCAGTATGAAGAGGGAAGCAATGCGAAACATCTCGAGCTGGCAAATGTTTTCCCACTTCCTGATAAGCTGCATGTCCTATACTTTCAGTTTCCATGAATAGGCGAGTAATTGCAGTAACAGTTCCTTAGATAGATTTTTGATTCCTTGATTTATGTCCTTGTTGATAGCCGAGTTTGCATATTCTCCTTCACCCTCTATCCTGGATTTAAGTGTCTGTTTTATGAACAATTGTCTTAACGGATGCCGTCATGCCTCCCTTTCCAAACTTCCTGGTTTGATTTTAACGAAATATGTGTGTGTGTTTTTGCAGGGCGCTATCTTCGTGGCAGATACTAATTTTATGATTCATTGAACCATAATTATTTCTGTCTATACATAAAGCGACAAAATAATAAACTCATAATACTTTTGTTCGTGCCACCTTCTCTACGTGTAATTTGGATTTGTTGTTTCAACTTAAAATTCTTATCCGTGTGATTAAAATTAATTGTGCTAAATGTCGTTTGTTCGAGTACAACGATGTAACTTTACGCTTCCCGTTAAATCATTTGAACATAATCTAATTACCACCAAGGCTCGCATTGATAAAATTAAAATAAAACATCTGGTTCATATGTTTAAGTTAGACGGTGCCTTACACTGAAATACCATATACCACAATCAACGCGTAGGTTACATGTATTGTCTTTACTCAGTATTCCTTGGAGGAATTTCCTTCTCGTCCTCGTAGGATCCTACTCGGCTACGTACATTTGAACCCAGTCCTTATCACCTGTTTCTCGTCTGCAGCCGCTGTGATTAATTGATTTTATAATGGAACGGCATAATGTACTTCGGGAATTTTTAGGCAGTAAATTGGCGTGTGTGTCTTATCTCTAAACAGCCGTAATTATCACAGCTTTTGACGTAATGATGTTATTTGTAGATATCTGGTCGCTGAATCCTTGCGATAGGTCATTTACTTTGACCACCAGCATGTCAGAACGCTTTACCCCGAAAAAAAGTGCAATGGGGGCCTTGTAAAATTAGCTATAGAAACGCGATGAAAAATGAGTTTGGATTATAAATAAATGAACAGTTTCTCGAACGCTCTAAAAATGACGAATCATGATTATAACATTATAAAGAGAATGCTTAACTAACAAATGATTAATAAATGAACAATATAGAGGGAAATCACAGTGCTTATCTCTTCCTTTATTGTTTATTGTTCGTTTCACCCTCTTTCATCGGGTTTGTGGACTTGATTGATCATTGCGTGTTACCATCTAGGCCAACAAAAGTGATTAATATTAGTGTATATAACTTGTTTTATTATTGTTGTAAAGTAGATAAAAAAATCATTTTTTTCATTCGAATGTTGTCTACTGTGTGCGCATTTCTTTCTCAATAATTCGTAAATATCCAAACTTTACTTTCCTGAATATAGGCTCAAAAGAACCGACTCATTCGGTCAGATATGATGATGTTTTAAGAAAAGTCGTGGTAGAAAACTAGGGGAATTATATTGACTATTACAGAATGCATGTAACGTCAACAATATCCTGTATAACATAATACTATATGAAGTGAATATAACATATTTGCGATTTGCATTATGGTAAGCGTGATAATATAGTAACACAAATATATAAAGGTTCCCCGTACCACTTCCAGCTACATGTATAAAACTACCACAACCATATGGCTAAATATTTTTATTATTAACTAACCGTGTAATTGTCGCTGCTTAGGTACTGTAATTAATTGTAGAACAATTAATAGAGTTTCTATGTGTTTAAAATAATTCCCTTATCTGGTTGCCTATGAACTAAATGTGAGAACATAATTATTTACATGTTTGTCGTAGAGTCTTCCCAACCATACGTGGCGAAAGAGTTTCAAATGTTTCTCTCCTACGCAGTATTTCAGTCAAAACGATACGAAGTTCACTTGGTCAACAACGACCCTTGTTTATTGTCAAGTATCCCTTCTGAGTATCTTCTTCCTGTAGAGGACTAAGAGTATCTTGTTGATGGGCAATGACGCACATTTACGTAGCAGTAGTGTTCATATGGCAGGGGTCAATAGGTCAAAACATCTGCCTAACCCTAAATATATTCAAATAGGCGGTCTTGTGTTTGCATGTTTACGTTTCCCCCATTTGACTAACGCTTAAAGGACAATTGTATGACATGTCAAGTTTTCTTCTCTCAAATTATTTATCATTTTACAAAACAAAACAAAATAAATTAGCTCGAACATAAGATAACGACTATCTCTGTAGTGATACTTACATGCACTTACAATATATATTGAGTTCAGTAGCAGAGTCGACCGCAAAATAATCATCATCATAGTATTCATTTCACGAACTGCATTTTGTTTGAAACAGGTCTAGAAAAGCGGGTAGTGAAACGAAATTCACAAAATAAATGATTTCAATAGCGTAAACAAACGTGAGTTTATTTGATAGTAAATAATTTAACATGCAAATATTAAGTTTGATCTGTTTACAAAATTGTTCAGTGTATTACGTGTTAGGGAAGATTACAGTGCAAACACAAAATAGAACAGGACCATTACGTAAACGAAAATATTCCGGTAGAAAAACAACTTTTATAACCTATCTTATGTATTAGGGACGTAGTTGACGGGTGAATCAGACTCTGTGTAAATTCTATGAAGAAGGTCATGCCCTAATTAACTATATCAGGATGGATGTTCACTGAAATATTCGTGCATAGAACCTATCTATACTGAGGCAAACAGTTAACTTTTCTCTGTTGGCGTTTATCGACCCAACACTTTGAAGTTTAGGTCGGTAATTAGAAACAAAATTGTTTTTACATCGAAGCCATTTTTATACCAGAAGTTGTCCTCGTTGTTTCATTAATATATTTTTTTTCTCTCCAGATATATCATGATCAACAAGAACCATTACTACAACCAGATTTTCACCAAAAACAAGACTTTCCTTCTTTGTGTGCTCGTCTGGTTCCTTGCATTCCTCATTGAACTGCCGAACTTGACTGGATGGGGAGGACATACATTCGACCTTAAAACACTCGGATGTTCCTTCGACAGACTGATTTCCCTATCATACACAATTTTCCTAAGTGTGATGGCACTTTGGTTGCCTCTTTTGGTTATCATGTTCTGTTATCTAAACATTTACTTTTACGTAAAGAAATCTAGAAAACAGATGGAAAAACAGATGAAAAAACAAACGAAAAAGGAAAAGAAGAAAACCAAACGGCAAAGAGATAACGTCAATTTAGCCCGGACATTTTTTATTGTATTTCTCACTTTCCTCATCTGCTGGACGCCTTATGACCTCACATTGTTTTTCGACCGCGGTGATCGTTGGCCATCGTGGCTCTATACAGTATTTCTCCAGATTGGTCATTTCAACAGTTCTTTAAACAGCATCCTTTACGGCGCAACGAACAGGAATTTTCGTGATGGCTATAAACAGTTCTTGCAAAAGGTCTGCTGCAGTTGTAAGTTCAGAGTAATGGTCAAGATAAGTGGCGATAAAAAGAACTCTTCCACTGACTCCAGCTCAGGGTATTCCACTTCCAGTGATAACACGCATCATAAAATCTTCCCCGCGTCACACTATGTGTGAGAGTCGTTTTTCTTGTGAGAACCAGTCACAGATCTAGATGTTACCTGTGTAAAGGTTGGATCACTCATAGCTGTTTGTTTGGTCATGTAGTATAGCATCATTTAAATCATGTCAGTTTGAGCTGTATTCTTTATTGCAGTAACGTTATCCATTGTCATCAGCCAATGCACGTGTTCGACCTTTTGGGAAGCAAATGATGTAAGAAAGAAAAGAAATTTGGAATATCTTTTGGTGCATTTATATGAAAAAGAAATGGTACATGGAACACGAGTAATCCAAGCAATATAATTCGCCAGGCTGTTACTTCTCTTATAACTGTGTTTACAAGCGTCTTGAAATTGCACTCAATAAAGTATGCGATTATAACAAAGGCACTCGTTCCTGTTTCGTTTTCATTGTTTATTGTATATTATGGGTAGCCAATATCGACCGTTTAGAAAGGACTGTCACTGCATACATATACACGCAAACTTGTCTCTCGGTAATGGACATATGGCTATCATGTAACCTTGGTTTAATTGGTTTAAAAGAAGCAGTAGGTATTAGTTAATTAACAGAAAAATTGTCAGAACCTAGAACCAAGGGAGACGGCTAGAGATAACGAAGGCGACATGCACGTGAAATAAAACATGTAGAGATATAGGGCATTGGGAATCCCTCGGTAGCCGGGAGTGCTCCCGAGTCTGGAAACAGACAAGTTTACTGAAATTTGCATCATTTACTTACTACTCTTGAACAATATAGCATTTGAATTTCGAAAATCGGATTAATTATTTTGTCAAAATAAATAAAGAACTAGACAACAGCTATATGACTACTTACATAATAGAACAATGATATGTGACGGGGTAAGGTTGACATAAAAGAAACATAGCAACGTCAGTAAAAGAAATTCAGTTGAAATATAAGAACTAATATTTAAGTTAAACAGATATATATGATAGAATATAAATGTGTATAGGATATTTTTTATATAAAATGTACGGGAAGAATGAATACGTGGATGAACGACGTTCAGAACACACATAAAATGGCACAATCAAACACATGATAATTCCCTTCCACGCATATTTGCTATATAAATAATTTTCAAAATGGGAAATCGTACAAATCAATCTCTGATAAATTTAAATTTCTAGAAGCTAAAATGCACTGAAGATGACACTTCAACGAGCTTTTGTAGTTTGAATTCAACTACTTTCAGTTCGACTTTTCATGTCGTGGTACGTTATCACTAGTCTGACGATTCTTATTTCTGTTGTTTTCCCCTTAAACGATTACAATGCCTGGCGGAACAAGTACGATGGTGCGTAACTGATTTCACAGGGACCTGCACATATTTGGACCTAAAGTAATGTGCCATGGCGTATATTACATCATTTGAGGTGGCATTTTTACCGAAAGTTGATCTAAACCCTTAAAACGTGTAAAATTACTCTGAACACATTAGTTTATGTCCAAATATTGCTGTAACAATTTCTCAGGTCACTTAGGTTAACATATCAAATGAGTACCTAGTCCTACTTTCAATGTCACGGGGTTCAAACAAAAAAAATCTTAAGAGTGGTCAATTCTTTTTGAAAGGAAAGAAATTTGGCCTTAATGTTCTAGATTTAAAGGCTATCGGTTTGGTCTACAAAACGCTATTGTCTCAAGAGGTCAAACGTGTTAAAAACTGAACTGCGATCCAGACCACTATTGAATACTCCCAAATGTTTCCGATATAGGTCTTCTATAAATAGGACTCTGTTCCGTTTACTCTAAAAGGTGTTTAGAAACACAGAGTCGTGGTAAATTACACAATAACAATTAGCATGGATTACGTACATAGAAATCTACCATAACATACCATCCTCTACTCTACACCAGACTTGTAAGAAGTAGCAAAGATAGTTTTCCACGGAAACGCCTTTGCTACTTCCAATAGGAGCCTTAATTTACATAATTGAAACAGCCTAGCGTCTGTGTGGTCAGTCAGTTCATCTAGACTGCATTAACGTCTTCTGGGATGTTATTAAGTTTAAATGTTCCTCCTATTTAATGTAGTTTTATTTTATATTCCGTGTCCTCTACTGTCCTTTCTGTCTGTAACATCCCTCCTAATTCCGATAACAATCCTGGCATCGAGCTAAGATCTGCATTATATGCAGCTCAGTGATACCAGTATCGAGTCCTGTATGTTTTGCTGTTGATTGCTGATGAACACATTTACATCTGAAGATTTTGAAACATGTCGGTTAATGAAGGACATAGGCAAGTTATATGGTCACTGTTACCCACACAGTCCCAGATACTGTAGTACAAACAATAAACTCCAATCGTCTGGTACTATGTTGTATTAGACTTGAAGGTAAGCGTAGACGTGTGCCTAGCTCAGAGGCTTACGATGGAACTGACTTGTTACATACAGGATACTCTCAATATACATCCCTTAGTCCGTAGAGGTCAGGCGCGTAGCTAGCTCCTTTACCATGTGTAAGCCCGACATAGGGTTGCCGAAGGCAGCCCCCCCCCCCCCCCGAAGCGCGAGCAGGGGGAGAGTATGGGAGGGGGTCTTCCACCCACCCACCCTTTTAAGGGGGGTCTGGGGGTCTCCCCCACGAACATTTTGTTTTCTAGAACGTCTCAGGAGCCATTTACCACGTATTGATGTCTGTTTCCTCGTTTTAATCCGCAAGAAAAAACTCAATCTATATCTATATACCTATTTACGTGGATCCAGTGTAATTCTGAAGATTAACCGTCGGTATTGCTTTGTGCACCCTCCATACATACATTGTCTGGTTTTTACCTAATCTTGATAAATGCATTTGATACTTCTGCATTAATGAACCTGCAATTGGGTTTGTCTTTCTCATAATCTGATCCGAGTTAATTGGGAAGCAAGATTACCCCCACTGTCACCCTTACTCAGTCTCCCACACAGTTTCGTCTCCTGTTTGGGCTTTGTAACTGGTTCCTTATACTTGCTCCTGTTATTTGTTGGTCATTTCGAGAAGCGAGGTTGCCCCACTAACTATTAACAATGTATCATATCTGAGGAATTACATACGTATACTATATATTCAAAACTTAAACTCCATTTTATAGTATCAGTAAGAAAAGAAAAAACGTCATGAAAACCTATACTTGTCAAAATTATGTGCAAGCCCGGGCTTATTGGCTTACATGGTAGCTACGCGCCTGGAGGTCATCAATTAACCTTATCTGACATATGTAAACGGCCACCAAGCCAGGTGCCCAACAGCTGTAAAATTGATATCTCCCTGCACTGGGTAACATTGTTAAAATTGTTATTTCACTCTTAACAATCACCATCATGACTTTATTGAGAAATGTTCTATTTCCTTGTGTGATATGCAGGTAGATGTTTTACATTCTACTCTTAGTGTGCCTCAATGTTTCATTGTTACTACCTTTGACGCAGGGACGCTACTTTGATCTAACCTTGATTTACATAGTGGTATCGCAGATGAAGCAGTAGAGCTTATCCTTCCAAATCCGAACATATTTAGTTCAGATTTCGCTCTAGTTTCAGTAACTAACAGTTCAATGACTACTCCAATGAGAATTCCAAGGTAAGAAGATATTGCTTCAAATTTACTTTGGTTATTCCAATTATACCAAGCTATCTTTCAAGTCCATTTTTTTATCTGAAATCTAACCTATATATCAAGAACTTAAATTATCAGCAGCAGCTAACTGATTCATCGGCTTCATTTCAACTTCAACGTGTAGTTCCTTTTCTTGCTCCCTTTTTACCTTGGATCTACTGTTTCTCTGTTACGACTTATTTCTGCTGATTGTTCACATTCCGTAATACAAATAGCTATTTCTGTTCTAGTCTGTCCAATGCTGGGAGCAGTGACCTACACAACACTCCTTTTTATTATTTGATTCAGTCTCCATTCTTATCTTCTTTAAGGATGGTATACAGGAATAAACTTGTGTTAAGCAAATACAACCTTCATTTCGTAACTGCTGTGAAAAGTGTAAATGAGGAAGTATTTTTGAAAATTGCCAGGAAACCCTTTTCAAACATTTGCTCCATCAAAAATAATAACAAGGAGCGTGCTGCTCATGCTTGACCTCTGGAGGAAGATGGGATTTCTGGGCCCTTTTGTTTCTACAGCTATCCAAATTTGCTCGTTTGTTGAAATACCAGTTATTTTTTTCCTTCTACTTTGATCACAGGAGAACTTTGATTGTATGTCTACATCCAGATGATATAGACATGTGACACATCTTTGGTACAATAACCATGTAAACAATTAACTTCATCCCAGACAGAAGGAGACCAAATGTCAAACAACCATTTTTAATCCAATTAGAAGAATAACAGCATGCTGAGTGAATGCTTGTCCACACACCACACTTACAAATGTAGCTAAGAACATTATGAAATATAAAACTAGGAAGTACACTCATTTCATTTTTTTTTATATATATATATATATTGTAAAAGCCTTCCACTACATTGTATTGTTTTTTTTTATGATAAATAATAGTTCATAGATAATAAATAACACCAAGACTGAGTGAAATTTGAAAAGAATGGAATTTAATATCCTTTCTGGATGTAAAAAGAAAAGTCTCGGTAAATCAGAAGCCATCTGAACAATGAAACATCTCATGGTTTCCCTCATCTGGGTCTCATTTACATGATTATCTAAATGCAGAACATTTATCCTAAGCTATCAATTGATATGACAGCAACAAATGTGTCTAATAAATATTCATTAAAGTAAATCTGATCCTTGCTAACTGTTAAAACAATCTTCTTAAAACTAAAGAAATATTTCTGGCAATGTTCACTGTGAAAAAAATGGTTAGATTATATTTTCCGAAAGTTTTCTTATAAATTTTAATTATATTATTGTCAAATCTTAACACAATTACATACTTCCTCCACATTTACCAACTGTCTGGTAATATCAGTTTTTAAGCAGTACACATTTTGATATAGAGTTCCAAGAATCGCGTGTTTTAAGCCAATAAACCCTGTTGACATGTTTGTTTTCCTGTCTGAATGGGAATCTACACTGAAGTCACTCTAGCTCCATGTTGTTATTTTGTGTCAGTAGAACTCTCTGTCTTGATCAACTAGCTCCGGGCTGCAGCTTTTACTTGTGCTTGTTGAATTTGCTGTTGATATTTTGCTAAACTTTCACGGCATGTTTCCTGTTTTTTCTCAAAATCTTTGATAGAAGTTTCATGTCGTTTTCTGAAAAAAATAATGAAACTATCATTAAATATATTTTCGCAAAGGTATCATCTCAAAAATGTTTTTAATCAAAACATCTGATTAAAAGGTTTTCTTTATATCATCACTATTATTTTTATTAAGCACCTATAAGGACTTTTCTATCCATGACAAGTATTTCATTCCAAGAATTTGGGGTATAATGAAAAAGATTATCAAAATTTGAACCTGAAGTTGTCACAACTTTATCATGTTTGATCCAAGACCAGGAATTGGACAATGTCATTTATTTGAGCATAACTTCACAAAATGCAGCACTTCTAGCCAGCAACCTTTGGGCCAAATATCATGACCCCTGGTTTATGGTTTTCAAGACTGATGAGGTTCAAAGAAAACATAACACATATTGGTCCTTTATACGAGGTGAATTGAAAAAAAGTCATTGAGCCTAAAAACTAGTTGCATTTACCCTTCAGTATATGATAAGTTAAGAGAATTTATAAGACTTTAAAGACAATTAGACTTACAATTCACCAGTAATGTAGTCTATTCGTTTCTGTACATTTTGCTTCGATTCTGGTATAGCCTGCTTTACCAGGACAGGCCCAATCATCTTGTAAACATTTGCACCTTCTTCTAAACGACATAATTCCTGAAAATAGATAAACATATTCATGAAAATTCTGAAAATATATACACCTTTAATTTTCATGATAAACAAAGACTTTTTTAAATTGATATAAGTGTGATTTCAACAATGAATATTTATCAACATATTCAGCTCTCATACAAATGGTTGGCTACCTAGATATATTGAAATATGTTCACATGAGTAAGTTTAAAAAAACCTTTAGTATCAAAGAAGTGATGCTCTTGGCAAAAGATGTCATGTCAGCTAGGTAGCCAACCAGACAATGCCATACTGACATAAAGTTGACAAAAATGACTAGGTACATGTGGTTTATTGTCAAAGTGAACTCACCTCTTTTACAAGAGTATTTTCATTTAGCTGACCATCAAGCTGCTGTCTTTGGCTCACAACTTTCTGATAGTCTGAAAAAAGGTAAATTCAAAATTACATTTGGGAAACATTATTTAATGTGCACCATATTTTGTCTTTGTTAGGCAGTTTTTTTTTCTAATTTCATTACGTACATTTTTTGAGACTTTTAACATGTTTCTATTACATGTTTGACAGTGTTTTCATTTCCTAAATCATGGCTACAGAAACAGTTTTAAAATATTTATATAAGTATGAGACAAATGTAAACAAATGATGATAAAAAGTGTTGTACACATGAAACTTTATGTATAGGTCAATATGCATGATCAAGACCTGTGATGTTGATATCTGATTAGTTAGTATGTTGATTTAATGTATTGGGATGTTTCTCCATATTGGGGTATGGGATGGTCAGGGAACAAAGCGTAAATAATGTAAATAACTGCTGAACAGTCGAAATGTACAGTAGCATAACTGGCTAACTGCATACAGTCGTTGGCCAAGTATCGGAACACACACACACAAAATTTGGAAAGCTTGTGGAGTCGTGATTCTGCCATCATTCACATCAGTTTCATGTTTTGGAAGCAGTGCAGTATGTAACTCCATGTGGTGAGTACAACTTTGCTATTGTTAATATTTCAGTTTGTGTGCATGTAATGTCAAAACCGTGCCCTAAACTTACACAATGTAGGTATGAAATGTTTGACTCTCGTTGCCTATACAACAAAAACGGTGAAATACAGGTCTTCGAAAATTCGATTATTTACAGTTTCAGCATAGGTAACCATGTTGTTTATGATCACATGTGTGTACAGACAGCCTGTTGGATGTTTGGATGTTTGTTATTGAAAATATGATAAGTGTTCTAATTTTGACATTTTAAATGATTTTGAAGAAATAGTTCAATGCTTCTTTTCATTTTTATATTATAAATGAGGTCTGATAAAAACCTGTTACAGTTAATTATAAGAAAATTTATTTAGACTGATATAACAATTTGAACATAACAAGAAGCTTTTTGATTTTTTTTCAACAACTTTTATAATATACTTTGTCACTGTCTATTATAACTTCCCTACACTACTATGATAAATATTGGGTTAATATTTCTCTTGTCAGCATCATACTAGAAAAATAAAATTTGTAATTAACTGATTTTATAAATACAAATATTTATGTAATATATAATGCAATATAAGAGGTTTAAGGTGAAAGTGATTTCTGTTATTGTCATACAAATTTTCTAAAACTTTGTTTAAAACATAACCTATAATAATTTATGACAGAGAGAAATATGCTTGATCTCATCTCTTCATGCAGTGATTACAAAGGTAAAATATGGTTTGAAAAGTTTTAATTTTAGAAATATTAAATACCATGCAATGAAGTTATAAAAATCTGATCAAAAGTAGTTCAGTGATACAAAATTTATATATTTTTCAGAAGTTTAAATTAATAAATACACTGTAATGAACTGGTTTATAAAAAGGGTATTGACAGATCACACAAAATTTTGTCAAAATATGCAAACAAAATGAAGTAGAACACATTGGACTGAAAAAAAGACAAGAAGTTGTAATGACAACCCATTTGAAAATAAAAACGGGAGCGTATCATGGATATCACGTAACTTTGACCTGCCATGTCCTGGACAGGTTGGACACAACAGCACATATATGTTATTCAAATTGTTACTCAAAACAGTAACTGTTACCCAAATGCAGGATTATTACCCAAATGCCCCATTGTGCTAAACCTGGTGGATGGTGTAGCGCCTATCTCCCTGGTTAGCCTGAGTTTCCTCTGGCCCTGACATAGACATTTGGATAGAAAGATGTCTGGTGTGGGGCCATGAGCGCACTACTATATGAAAACATGGAGTTCTCCGACACCGTTTGGTGTCAGAGAGTTTTGAGTTGCTGACAACAAAATTTGACTACGACACAACACAAACCTCACATATATAGATAAATGGATTCTTTATTGATCCAAACCTGCTTTTATGTAATAGGACGAGGAATTGTGATAAAGATAGTGCCGTCGCTGGGGCTCGAAACCGCGACCCTTGGCTCTCAAGCCTGATGCTCTACCGCTGAGCTAAAGGGAAATTCCCTACAGCTGACGCTTGTAAGGCAACCTAATTAATCCACATCTTTTACACTAATTATCACCAACAGCTGCTAAATTCTGTCAGTAGGGTCCTCATTTATCAATCATTCAAAACTTTCCACCTGTGCGAATGCCATTTTTGTAAGTTATGGGATCCAGTTATCGATATATGTATTGCTATGAGGTATGCATTGTGTAATAGTTGATTTTTGTTGTTAGCACCTCAAAATCTCTGACACCAAACGCTGTTGGAGAATTCCACATTTCCATATAGTAGTGCACTCTGTCAGGGTTAGAGGAATCTTGGGCTAATTACAAAGCAGTGTATGGATGAGGACACATTAGCTGTCAATTAATGGTAATATCCCCCCATTGTGATTCACACCGAGCTTAATTGCTCCGTTACAAGGTATGGGATCGATTAAATATATCTGTCCAGGTATTAATAATAAGAGCGAAGCTCGTCTCGCGGCGAAGCTCTTGTTCCTGTTACATGTACGTAGCAAATGTAGTCATGGTAACGTCGATATACTAGGCGATCAAAAAACCTTCGTCACGGAAGTATCTAGCAGAGTTACTGCGATCCTATTTTTACAATGCTTGTTTACCTTTGCTACACATTCTCAAAAATATCTCTTTACTTGTTTTTTTTCTGTGTTTATGTAAATTCATGACATTAAAAGTTATAGAAACTGAAGCTTCGTTCAAATTTTCAGTCTTTTCTTCTCTCCACCCAAACCGGAAGTATATAGTAACTACCAAACCAGAGGGAAATTCAGATATGTTTAGGCTATTGTGATTCTTTTTTTACACGATTCAGAGGGATCAGGCAAAGTAAATCATGTCGGAAAATAAAATTGGAATTTAATCATAAATATACTTAACTTTTCTTATACATATAATTACAGTTACATTGATAAACAATACATCTTCAAATATGAAGTCCTTCTACTGGGCCTCAGTCTTTCCGCAACATTACACTGATGCCATAGACGGGGCAATTAAATGCAACAGTACCAAAAGCATTTGTTTTTTCTCTTGAACTGCATAATTCATTCGAATGCTTTTCTTTACTTATTATTTATTTTACATTGATTGATACATAGGTGGTGGGCACGTCTATCAAAAAAAATAATTGAATATATAAAACTAGATATTCTATTATTTTTTTTGATAGACGTGCCCACCACCTATGATTGATATATCGCTATAAAACGAATAAATAGATAATATTTTAAATAATGTTATTTAGAAAATAAAATTAATAAAAACAGCATTTATATGACCTGTAAAGGGTTGTGTGTTTACATAAGTCCCATGTTCGTATAGTCATTTTGACAATATAGCAAAATCTGCCTATATAGTTAGACTTGCCGGTGCTCCACCGGCAGCACGATTTACCCCAAAACACCCAAAAAACCACACAAAAACATTAAATATACATAGATATTTATATTTTTGCTACCTTGCATTATGTAACATAATGATGTTTCCCGTTAATTGGATAGTTATAGTGACATGAGTAATATTAACTATACGTATTTGAGTTACTTCCCCTGCAAACAAGTTTACCGTTTGTCTAAGTTATTCACAGAAGATCGATATTTGTTATATAAAATGGTATTTTTCTCACTCTTTCCACATTATTTTACACAGGTAGCCTATGTTTATTTTGTATTTGATAAGTGCATTTGCTCTAAAGAGGATATTATTTGATGTACTTGTTTTTTTTTTGTTTTTATTTTATTTGTGGTTTTTTTTAAAGTATTTTTCATATTACAAAAACATATACATTTCATTATACATAATGAATTCCACTTTCACACATACTTTCATACTAATTAATATTGCTCTTTTTGTAAGTGGTATTTTATTTTTTTGTAATGTTATATAAGAAAGGAAGGAAATTCAGATAAGAGAAACAAGAAAACAAAGCATAGTGGATTTTTTTTAAGGTTCTGATTATTTCAATCCATTTTACGTTTGCAGAAAATTAGGTTACTATCGTCTAGTCATCAGGACCTGCGCATTATGTATTTCCGCGCAGCCATTTTATCAAGCTATATCTCGTAACTACGTGACCTGCTGGACACAACACAAGGATATTTTAGACGTTTGGTCTATAAACTCACACAAAAATTACCAGAAGTTCGTCCGGAAAACATAAGAATCAATCACTGATTAAAAAACATGCATAAATATGCAGTTTTGCTTAATGCACTTTTTATCTTACTCAAAATGAACCCATACATGAAAAAACGGTGATATATTTCATTCATGAACCAGTCTTTTTTGTAGTCTGACAAACGTACTAAAATTTTGTATGCAAATGAGGCCACATCTCCTCGCCATTTTTTTCCACTTCCGAAGAGCAAAGGAGACATTCTTATATTGATAAACAGTGTTTTCAATGAAACGTAAACCTTGTAATGCAATGAACTTCCAACTGTCACCAAAAATTTTAACAGAATAAAATGAGAAATAACTTACCATCAACCAAAACCGATATAAGACTGCAGATCTTTTTTTTATAACAGATTCTATATTATAACTAAATAATATAATAAATATTTTTATAAAATTACATGAATTCGTTTAATTTGACATCTTGAAAAATCAATTAAAAATGTGAAATTAAAAAAAAAAAGTTTTGATAATTAATTTGACGATCAAAGATATTTTTTTATTCCAAACGAAGCTTTTGTTCTTCCATGTCGCTGTAGAGAATTTCTTTCTAGTGTATTCGAGTTACCTTTCTTCGAACACTAAATCAAAATAGACGCACGGAAACATATGACGGCTACTTCCAACGGGAGACATTTGTTAAAAATTGTTTGTTCTGATTTTTTTTAAATACTGTTTTATGTTGCTAGTTTTTTCCCCATTAGTAGATTGTATACATGTTTATGACATTCATCCGTAATTTCAACAGTTTTCTGCCGATATGAGTACTATGAGTACGAAATCGCGGATGCTTCTTATGCGCAGAAACCGGTAACCCGAGGATACATTATAATATTAACTGAATATTATTTAAGTGTCGTCTGTGTTTTTTGTAATCTTATCTGGATGTTTTTAGGTGGTTTGGAGTCTTTTTGGGTCTTTTTGCGTGTTTTGGGGTAAATCGTGCCACCCGTGCTCCTACCTGACGACTGCATCGGTACATGCCAAAACACATGTAATCGCTGTTTACACATGGTTATAATTTAATGGCTGGGCTTGAAGATTCGAGGTCACAAATAACGTATTTGACGTCATGCTAATATTAACATACGTGTTATCTTCATTACAATTTACTTACAGGTACCAAATGAAAGTTACCTTTTTGTAATTGCTGATACTTTTCTAAGTCAGCCTGGAGTTTCTTCTGAACGTCAGCCATCTTGAAACCGTCTCTGGTATGCAGTGTGATGATATTTGATTGGTGGGTAACAATATCACTCACCAATGAGAAGCGGCGTAACAGTTTCGTGCTCCTTCCTATACTAAACATAACTTCAGTTACTTGAGTTTAAAGAGTTACAAGTTAGGTGGTCTGCTGTAAATCACCAACACAACAATGAACAAGCAGTCTTTCATACGGCATTTGGTAAGCATTACCAAAATAATGCAATCTGTCTCTATGTTTTTGTGTCCTGACGTTTTTGTAAAATAAGCACTTATTGCTGAAGTGCAGACAAGGGATGTATAGCCGGTACATGATAGAACTGAATATATTGAAAGCTAGGATATAATATAAATGCTAGATGTTACTTACTTTTGTCATTGTATAATAATTGTCATTCTTTATCTTTACGGTTACGTTGAAAAACCAATTCTTGCATAATGATCAACAGGTAACGGAGAGTGCATTAACAACACTAGTTTATTAATGTATAAGCTAACTAGTCAAAATTTAAGGCTAGATCTATATATCTCACTTTCACTGGAAAACTGGTCACTTAGTGAGTTCATGCAGTCTTTAACAGGTTGTACAAAAAATGAGTAGGAACAGACAATTGTAGTGTAAAACACCGTCTACTGTTGATGCTTAATTCACAATGTTGCTGGTTTCAAAGTATGTAAATATCTTTAATCCTACGCTTGTTCAATACTGGTGTCAGCTACTGATCATCAGATATGGCTGAAATCAATGGTCACCCTTAAAAGCGTCTTCAACCGACAAATTTGAATTTGATATTTGAAAAATTGACAACGTTTAAGCGGACCCCATTTGGCAGAGTTATTGCCCCTTGATTAATAAAAAATTAATGTCATTATCTCCCGCGCTTTGTTTCCGTGCAATAACTACAACAAATGTCAATCAATTTTCTTCAAGCTTGGTCACAGGGTGAAATGCCTAAAGGGCTAGACCAAGTTTGATGACCACTTTCAGCGGACCCCATTTGGCGGAGTTATCATATGGCTCCTTGAATAACAAAAAACATCATTATCTGCTGCGTTTCGTTTCCAAGCAATAACTACAACAAATGTTAACTAATTTTCTTCAAACTTGTTAAAAGGGTTAAATGCCTTAAGGGCTCAGCCATGTTCGATGACTACTTTTAGCAGACCCCATTTGGCAGAGTTATGACCCCTTGAATAATGAAAACCGTCATTAATTACTGTTTCCGTGCAATAACTGGAACCAATCTTAACCATTTTTTTTCTCAAACTTGGTAACTCGGCTCGGCCAAGTTTGATGACCGCTTTAATCAGACTCCATTTGGCCGAGTCTTTATCTGCAGTTTCCGCTTAATAACTATAGGAAATATAAGATAAGGTTGTTTCTTCTTCGAGTTTCAAGCTATACATTATGTCTCAACAGCACGATACTCTCATGTTTAAACCTAACATCAATAATGTTTACCTACAATATGTCCTAAAAGCGGGGGATATAAATTCCACGAATTTGGTTGTTAGTATGTTACAGCTATATTTGGACCTAAACTAAGGTGTTTAGAGCAATTTTACACGTTTGGGGGATTTAGACAAATTTTCGTTTTTTTATTTATAAGTCTACAAACTTATAAATATGTATATGTTTTTAAACACATAACAGAGATATAGTCTCTAATTCTGTGGTTACACAAACACATATCATAATGGACCAAGATTCCGTAGCGTCTGGTAAATTCTACAAAGAATGAAACTGAAAAAAATCATCCATTCTGATTCTGATGAGGAAAGCAACAAATAATAAAACAAACAAAATGTTATACCAGTGTTTATACAGCAATTTAATCTGGGCTGGCCGTGTTCAGCTATGCAAAGTCCTTATATGTGTGCACATATGTGTGATACGCTGTAAATTTTCATACTTGTACATCGTAAAATTTTACCTCATGATAACCTGTCAATTTTTCAAATATCAAACTGAAATTTGGTATAAAAGTGTGTTATAGTCATATGAATAACATATCCTCTGATGTCGCTTGTACAGGAAAGTGAGTCTTAGTTCCTTCCTTCTTTGCTGGAGTAATGGTAGGTCTAGGTCTTTGAGCATATTTGTGACACTTCCTGGTGTTCTCAATTTGTAGTCCCCAGACATAAATCGGGCAGATTTTCTTTGGGTTTTCTCCATCTAAGTAATGTCAGATTGCAGGTTAGGGCCCATATGATGGTTCCATATTCTAAGGTTGATTGTACTATGTAGGGCTGCAGCAATACATTAACACGACGATATGATGTATCACAATACTGTGGTCACGATACAATAAATAAATTAACATTTTAGTATAGAAGCAAATAGAAAAGATATGTTGCAAATTTTTAATGGCAATATTACGACTGGTAATAGACTTGGTTCGAAATGGACATGACTTAAAAGTTTCACACAGCTCATGACTTTCGATGTGCATGCCGGGCTGGAGCTAAACTTAGTTCAGTAACAACAAAATCCGGAAAATAGCATTGGTGTATCTAACCAGTCCAAAAATATATGTTTCGTACCATATTCAAAATATCTCAATATATCGTTGCAACCCTAGTACTAAGGAGATGTATGCTGTTTTCCTGGTGTTTTGGGGACAATGTTGTGATTCATATGGATGAATCTAATTGTTTAACTAGCTTTCTTAATTCGTACGTGTATGTTGTTGAGATGTGTTGTCCATTTGCCGTCAGATGACAAGGTAACCCCCAGGTACGGATTTGTCTGGACTTCTTTTAAAATGGTGCAGTGCAGTTGGTAGAAATATGCAAACTTTTGTTGTACAATTTGTACAGCGTTCAGTGGCATTAAATCTTATGCCCCATTGTTGTGCCCATAGTTCTAAATTTTCCAGGCCTTGTTGAAGGTCTTTCTTTGACTTTACTTCTCAGTACAGTAGACAGTCTCCTGCGTACCTTGGATCTTACTCTGTCTGGCAAGTCATTCATATGACAAAGGAAGAACAGGGGTCCAAGGACGGTTTCTTGATGGACGCCAGAATTTATGTTCATTTCCTTTGAGCTTTCACCTTCCATTACAACCTTCATGAGGGGGTTACATAGGATTGATTCAATCCACTTGTGGAGATGCCCATGCATTCCATAAGCGTTAAGTTTATTTTGTAATCTATCAGTTTAGGCATGGTGTCAAAAGCCTAAGTAAAGTCCAATATAGCGTTGTCAGTCTGGCATCCTTTGTCGAAGCTAGTTGTAACGTGTTTGATTTGTGACTGCTATAACCGTGTCTCACATGAATTACCTGAGTGGAACCCATGGTTGAGGGATATAAGTATTTTGCGGTGTTCAAAATGACGCATCATATGTCTACATACTCTGTGCTCGAGGAGTTTACTTAGAACTGATGTCAAAGAAACTGGTCTATAGTTTTCAGCGTGATGGCGATCTCCCTAATCTTGAAGACAGGAGCTCAGAGCTATGTTGGCATTGAGCCAGTTTTTGGGTAACATTCCAGTATCAAGTGATCTTTGGAATATGAGCGTTACAGATGGAGCCAGTGGAGCAGAACCTTTAAAACTTGGTTTAAGATGGAGTCTGGCCCAGAGGCTTTTGATAATGTTGATTAGTTTGAGTACCCGTTCTGCTTTAATGATGATCATGATGTTTCCAATGTCAGAATTACAACTTTTGTATATGTATGGTTTAGCTGTTGATGTTTCTCTAGTAAAGACTGAGCTAAATTGGTGTACTGATATGTCAGCCTTTGATTTGCTTTCACTTAGTAGCTTCACATTTTGCTTAAGTAGAGATACTCAAATATTGCCCTCCTGTTTGGAATTAACATATTTCCAGAAAGGTTTAGAGTCGTTATTTGCGAAACCTTGTTGTATGTTGTTGTTTATGTAGGAACATTCAGCATGCCTGAACACTTTCTTACATTCATGCTGAAAAAAGTGGTATTGGTCTCATTTCCCTGTCTTACTGGCTTTTCGATGTAGTCTGGTTTTCTTCTTATTCGTTCTTCGTAGTTTATGGTTAAGCCATAGTGGTGAATTTCGCTGTTGGAGGGTCCTAGATAGGATATAGGGTTTAACATTTTACTTCAATGTTCTTACCTTCATTACAGAGTTGTTGGATTTCTCTCTCAGTGTGATTCATACAGTACATAATGCCTCCCAGTGCTTTCTTGTATAAGTAGCTTTTCCTAGGTTTTTGAGTATTGTAGTGTGGTTTGGTGTCAGATTCAACTACAACAATATCATGATCAGAAATTCCAGGGACTACATACAGGTATTTGAGCTCTTAACTAATGACAGGTTGGTGGTAAATACCGAGCCTTAGAACATTGTCTTGATGAGTTGGTAGTTAATGCATCTGGGTAAGGTTTATTTGTTTGATATATCTACTAGGTCTTATTGTACTTGTCTATCTGCTCTAGGGAAGTTACTGACATAGAGTTCCAGTCTATATGTGGACATAAATTCTGGTTATTCAACTGAAATAAGGTCTTCATGTATCAGTATAAAGACACACCCTCCAAGAGAGGATCTATCATTCCTGTACACTCTATAGTGAATGGGACATACCTCACTGGATTTGGTTGCATCTTTCCCTGGAGTTGTTCCTGGCTTCATTCTGCAAAGCCACGAGTCCGTACCACAAACTTTATTGGGGATTGAGATATTAAATAGCAGCTGAAAACTCTTGAGCGTTTATCCATTTAACACTTCTACAGTTAATGTTCAAAATTTGTAGGTTTCTCTTCTTGAGGTATCCTGTCAATAAGTGACAGTGCTTACTGGTGCCTGTTGAATTTTGAGTGATGGTCCTGTAGGACGATTCGTGGCGAGGTGGGGGCTACTTGTCTTAAGT
Source organism: Mizuhopecten yessoensis (assembly GCF_002113885.1). Taxonomy (NCBI): domain Eukaryota; kingdom Metazoa; phylum Mollusca; class Bivalvia; order Pectinida; family Pectinidae; genus Mizuhopecten; species Mizuhopecten yessoensis. Next base: position 50,146 of record NW_018405055.1, read on the forward strand.
GGTCTGAATATTGATGAGTTTATAGATTTCAGTGTGATATCAGTGTTTTGTAAAGGTGCATAATAGTTGGAATCAATTTCGTAACTTCTGAAAGTGAAAGAGCTCACATTTATGCTGTCTCATTTACAACATAGCCACTGCACACTAGAGTGTTGCATGAGGTCAAAGTCTGTTGAACACAGTTCTAGAAATGAATGGTGATGCCAAATTCTGCACTCATCGCAGCATACACCTTCGCATTCCCATGTTACTGGTATCTCACATAACCCACATGTATATGTACTAGTATTTCGCCTGAGAGAAGTAGCCTTAGTAGGCTCAAAACAAAAACAGTTAGTTGTTTAGAGTTGCTCATAAAAAACAGTGATTTCCTCAATATTTGACCTGTGATTAAAGTTAATGAGTTATAAATGTCATTATCATGATCAAAGTTAATGAGTTATAAATGTCATTATCATGATCAAAGTTGATGGGTTGACTAATCATGTTGTTGATAAACAGAATAAAAAATGTGAACACAATGGCGATCGCTATGTTGGAAAGTGTTTGACTGGGACAAGGTAGTGTATTGGGGCCAGTAACCAGCCTTACCAAAGTTTTTGCACTACATATAACACATAATGGGTGATTGAATACACAAATATATTGATGAATATATTTAGGTAGAAAGTTGCCGGGTGGAAACACATAAGTATTCAATTTTTCCCTCTGCTGTGAAAAGATTGACTTCGCATCCGGTTGTGCACTCTCCGTTCATTATATGAGGACCAAACTGCATTCTGTAATTGTGAAAATATTTCACTCAGTTGTGAGGTTTATTTTGAATGACCAATTAACATTTTGCTTTGAACATGTCACATGTATTAGGCTACAATCAGTACAGATTCCTGTATTAAATAACAGCAGCAATATTGTTTTTACTAGGTTGAAAACAACCATTTCATACGTAATTATAGTGTGTAAAATAGTAGAGAAGATATTGTTTCAACATTAGTCGAATTATTTCAGTCTGAGGGGAACATTTCTTATCCACTATTGAAAGACTCATAATCCAAGAGTTCCTCAAAGATTAAAGTGACTTATTTTAAATTTATTTAGTGGTGAATTTAAAATCATATGGTTTCTTTAAGAGGAGGATTCTGCTACGTCAGTCTAGAATGGATAATATAAGAAGTTTAAGAAGCACCCCAAGAAAGACACCATCGACTTTCAGAAGACGTCTGGTCTTATCAGATTCAGTTATATTTGTAAGTATCTACTTCGACAGCCTTGACGTTGTATGTAAAAATCTTTAAATGACTTAAGCTAAAAAACTACTGATTATACAGCATTCATGTAAATATTGGTCAGTGCTAACTTTTTCTCATTACATGTTTTAAGAAAAAAAAATGTCTAATTAAAATTCTTGCTGTCCGGTCAAAGGTGACCATTCAACATTTTTCAATATTTTAGAAGAAATTCTCTCAGATATTGATGGGGAATTTGATGTCCTTTTTTCTAGAACGTTACCATTAACGACGTACACTATTTTGAATATTTCCTTTGATCGTTTAGAAATGCTGACAATATGTTAAAATATGTTTTTTCCTGAAAATTTTTGAGCAGATTTCATCCAACTGCCCTTTATAATTATCAGTTAAGCATGAAACAGCTATAAATCATTTATGTCTGAGAATTATTTCACCATTTTAAAAATGGTATAACTCTATAACATAAAAACATCCATGGATGTCTTTTTGCAGGGTTTAGATTTTTTTTTGTATTGAAAAATGGCTCAGCATTAAACAGCATAGATATTCACTTAGAATATGACATGACTTAATTAGAAATTTAAACAAATTGTCTTTGTGGACAAATTTGGAAACCCTACCTTTAGAAGTTTACATTCAACAGTTGTTTGCTTTATAGGCAGTTCCTGTTGGACTGTGTCTGGGAACAGCGCTTTTTTATCAGACTAATCAGAAGGATACATTGTTTCTTGAGGAACAAATAAAACAAGAACCTATTCCATTACCTTATAAGTAAGTACAATTATATTACAAATGTGATAAGACTGTGTTTTACTTAACAAAATGTATCAATCTATCTTAATTAGGTTCCCTACTTTGCATAAAATATCTGTACATATATAGAAAAACTAAACCATATAGGGACTGTTTCCCAGATTTTGACTGTTTCAGTGGACTAGTCTAGTTCATATAAATCATATAAATCAAACGTTCCCAGATAATATGTGTCATTTCCATTTAGAGTACTTATAATATATGCTATAGCCCCTGCTCGTCCCCAGCCCTGTCTGTTGGAGCCAGACAATTACCAGTACCTGGTAATGCAAATCACTAGAAATATAGGGGATAATCCTCCCAATCCATTTTGTAAACCATCAACATATCTTATAACAAATTGTGAAGAACTAAAATATCCCCTTTGATGAAATATACATTGTACTGGATATTCTTAATACACTTAAATACACTATTTATTTTGAAGTGTTTTTTGACAACCTCTATTCTATTAACACTTATGTATACATACTCGGGGCTAAATGAATTATGATTATTGGTCAAAGTTGCATCACTTTCATAATGCATTGGCTGAAATAGGAAGAGAAGTGCTTCAAAAATGCATGATTTTTTTTCCAGTATGGAGGGCCTTTCGGAAACAGAAATGAAATACAGGCGTATCAAAGTAATTGGGGAGTTTGATCACACAATGGAAAGATACATCAGACCTAGAGAACTTGTAAAAGATGAAGATTCACAGTCAAATTTATTAGTCTTCAAAAAGTCAGAAAAATGTGGATTACTGGTTGTTACACCATTCACTCTGAAAGACACAGGGTAAGTTATAACTGTAATGTAAAGACACAGGGTAAGTTATAACTGTAATGTTAAGACACAGGGTAAGTTATAACTGTAATGTAAAGACACAGGGTAAGTTATAACTGTAATGTAAAGATACAGAGTAAGTTATAACTGTAATGTAAAGATACAGGGTAAGTTATAACTGTAATGTAAATATACAGGGTAAGTTATAACTGTAATGTAAAGACACAGGGTAAATTATAACTGTAATGTAAAGACACAGGGTAAATTATAACTGTAATGTAAAGATACAGGGTAAATTATAATTGTAATGTAAAGACACAGGGTAAGTTATAACTGTAATGTAAAGACACAGGGTAAGTTATAACTGTAATGTAAAGATACAGGGTAAGTTATAACCGTTATGTAAAGACACAGGGTAAGTTATAACTGTAATGTAAAGACACAGGGTAAGTTATAACTGTAATGTTAAGACACAGGGTAAATTATAACTGTAATGTAAAGACACGGTAAGTTATAAGTGTAATGTAAAGACACAGGGTAAATTATAACTGTACTGTAAAGACACAGGGTAAATTATAACTGTAATGTATAGACACAGGGTAAGTTATAACTGTAATGTAAAGACACAGGATAAGTTATAAGTGTAATGTAAAGACACAGGGTAAGTTATAATTATAACTACTGTCTTTTTGTAGCATTTCTCATGTGATCAGATCATATACCCTTTCTTACAGGAATATGAAACTTAACACGGGACGACAAAACGAACATATCAGATCACTGCAATCTTACTTCAACCTCTGATTTCATTCAACTTCAATGTTTTAATAATCACTGACCGGAGTTTACACCTATAAACATAATATATTCTGATGGGTTGTTTTGAATAACTCTAAATTTGTCAATCCATTGTTTAGATTTTTTTTCTCATGTGTACTAATAAAATATCACCCATGAAATGTTTGTTTATGTAATATAATGAAAATTAAAGTACTTTGTTTTCAGAGAACGAATACTTATAAACAGAGGCTGGATCCCAAAGAACAAAAAGGATCCAAGTTCACGATTAAAAGGACAGGTAAATACTGACTGTTCAAAGAAAAGGAGGGGTGCAATGGAGGGTTTATTTAGTTCCTGTTGGTTAAGGTTTTGGTGCAAGCTAGTGTTGAAATCATTACAATAACCTTTAGTATTTGTTCTCCATTCGGTGGAGTTATGAGCCCTTGAATAATGAAAAACGTCATCTGCTGCGTTTCGTTTCCGTGCAATAACAACAACAAATGTTAACCGATTTTTTTCAAACTTGGTTACAAGGTTGAATTCCTTAAGGGCTCGGCCAAGTTTGATGACCTCTTTCAGCTGACCCCATTTTGGCAGAGTTATGGCCCCTTCAATAACGAAAAACATCATTATCTGCCGTGACTGTTCATTAACTCTCGCAAATATTATCCGATTGTGTTCAAACTTAGTAACAGGGTTCAACGCATTTAGGGCTCGGTCAAGTATGACAACCACTTTAATCAGGCTTTGTTTGACAGAGTTATGCCCCCTTGATTAACGAAAAAGGTCATTATCTGCAGTTTCCGCTTATTAACTCTAGCAAATATTAGCCAAATTCCTTCAAATTTGATAACAATGTTTGTGTTCCTCTGTCTTTCCACCAATTCCTTACATGCAGATAATCAACGAGGTATAGGGAATTATTTTTCTTCAAGTTTTAAGCTATACATTATGCCTCAACTGCAGGATACTCATATGTTTAAACCTAACATCAATAATATGTCCTGCAAGCGGGTGATATAAATTCCACGAATTTGCTTGTTTTTCAAATATTTGAGATGTTTTGAACTTCATTATTTGTGTACTCCTGAACTATTCTTCTGAAGCGTACAATATATGTAATGTTAATCTGATAATCACCTTTATGATGTTAAACAATGTAAAGAGAAGAAATATAGAAATTGCGTTTATTTGATAATAAGCTGTCTTTATTAAGAAAATATCCTTCCTCATAAATTATACCTGTGATTTGTGTTAGGTTGTATGCTACCTTACACATTATAAATGTGGTTTGTTTAAGGTTATATGCTACATTACACATTATACCTGAGATTTGTGTTAGGTTATTTGCTACCTTACACATTTTATCTGTGATTTGTGTAAGGTAAATGCTATATTTTCATTATACCTATGAATTGTATAAGGGTATATGCTACCTTGATCCTTAAATGAATTATATTTTACAAAACATTTCAATTTAAATGACATCTCTGATACCAAAGAAAGATATCCAACTTCATTTTTAGCAAAGTTTTCCATCTTTGATCAATTGATGCAGTACTATTTATGATACATTGTTTCTGTTAGATTAAAGGTGAAGTGGAACTAGTAGGTACTCTTCAACAATCTGAACGGGTAAGTCAGACATTTATTTCTTAAGGTTTTGTACGGATAAATCATACATGTGTAAAAATTGGATGAAAGGTCACAAAAACGTCCAAAGAAGTTTTTACTTTACTGGTATATATCACCCCAAACCCTTTCCAATCATCCTAATTGTTTTATTGTGAAAAAAAGTATTGATATTTAATTAATGGTATTAATGATGATTCCAGAAATGATTTCTTTAAAAGAAGCGAAATGATGACATTTCAATTTGGTACACAATACTTTTTGTGGTAGTGTTACAATTGATATCAACTTTTCATCGTTCCAGGAGAGATTTATCCTAACCAATTCATTAGGCAATGATCCTCACGAGTTTTATACACGAGATGTGGAAAGCCTAGCTAAATCTACAAATAGTCTACCAGTCTACTTGGATGCTGTTTCTGGTATGTTTATTGTCATGGATTTTAGCTTCCCTATTTAAGCTACCTGAAACACAGGAGGAGAGAAATCCTTCAACAGGATTGGGTATAATTTTAACCCTTTATATGCAGCAATTCAGAAGGAAGTTCTGAAAATGACAATTATTTTATCTGCCTTTTCAGAGAGTATTATGGTGTTATATAATCCATCCATTCACCAAATATTAAGAGGTAGACACTGATATATTTATTGAGAGTGGAGGACTGGCATATGGTGTTGCTCATTTCCATGTTCATTGCGATTCATTGTTATGGCTCTACTGTATTATTTTTTGTAACAGATTTTCATTTATGACCAGGTATTGAAAAAGGATAGCAAATTCAATTTGTTTATTTTGATCCTTGTAAATGTGTTATAGCAATCCATATATTTTTTCCCTCTCCTTTTCATTTTTAGGTATTAAACTTTTAGAAACTTTTTGTTCAATTGTGTTGAACAATTGAAAAATATTTCAGCCTTCATCATACATGCATGAACCCTAGTGACATCATTTTTTTAAAAATGAATACACAATGTTTGTATACAATGTTTTAAAGCTTACTTTGAAAGAAAAATCAGATAATGAATAAAAGAATGGTAAAATACTATACAACAGAGATACAGGACAATTTCCCTGTAATTTCAAATTATTTTTATTTTTTTGCCCCTGCCATAAAATGGGGAGGGGGGGAGGAGTATAGTGTTGCCGTCCCAATTTAATGTAAACACTTGGCAACTTACACAGATTTTCGTCAAACTTTATACAAAGGTCAAGTACGAGTATACGTTGGGCATCATTGTGTTTCAGTATCCAAGGTCAAGGCCAAGGCCACGGTTGCTATATATATAGAATCATCAACCGATTTAGTGTCACCACTTTAGCTACTTCATTTCTGAACACACATTTTGTTCCTGGCTGATAACTTTGGTATTTATTGACCGATGTACATGAAATTTGGTCAAGATGTTCAGTTCACAAAATTACACATTGAGGTAAAAAGTCAAGGTCATTAGGTTCAAAGGTCAAGGTCAAATTTTGCATCTTTTCACTGATGAACATTTTGTTATGACATGATGAAGCAAAGTTGATCAGAATTAAACAAGGAGTCAACCTGACCAAATGTCAAGGTCATTGGGTCAAAGTCGAAGGTTAATTTTTTTATCTTTTCACTGGTGAACATTTTGGTATGACACTTTGAAGCAATGTTGCTCAGAATTAAACAAGGAGTCAATTGACCAAAGGTCAAGGTTACTGGGTCAAAGGTGAAGGTTAAATTTTGTTATGATATTATGCAGCAATGTTGGTCAGAATTAACAAGGAGTCAATTGACCAAAGGTCAAGGTCACTGGGTCAAAGGTCACGGTCAAATTTTGTATCTTTTCCCTGATGAACATTTTGTTATGACTTTATGAAGCAAAGTTGGTCTGAATTTAACAAAGAGTCAACTGACCTAAGGTAAAATTTAGTATTTTTTTGCTGGTGAACATTTCATTAAGACACTTTGAAGCCATGTCATTTGACCACTGGGTCAAAGGTCAATGTCAAATTTTGTCCAGGTCACTGGGTCCAAAGGGTCAAGGTCAAGTTTTGTATTTTTCACTGATGAACATTTTGTTATGATATTATGAAACAAAGTTGGTCAGAATTAAAGAATAAGTCAACTGACCAAAGATCAGGGTCACTGGGTTAATGGTCAAGGTCATTTGGGTCCAAAGGTAAAAGACTAAGTGGATCTCTGACTTTGACCCTGGCTAATTATGGAGGAGATATATAAGGTGAAATAAAACAAATCAAAGCTAACAAATGAGTACTGCACCGGTATTTACATTTCTGTTAGCCAAGCAAATATGGAGGTGGAAGGAAACAAGACTCACATCATAGTCCATGTAAAATGTATATTTGCTTTCTTGCGATTCTTTTTGAAGTCCAAATGTCAAACATCAAGCTCAGCTATATGGGCAGATTGCTTCTTGATGATTATGGGGGTTATATTGCCACAAGACGGGGCCCTTACTGACCTGTCAGTGTTCTAGTTTCACATGGTGGCGGGAGCATTCATGTCTTACAGACCTTTTCTAGTTTTATTTATTTATTGCTGTATTTGCCATAATTAGCGCCCCTCCCCCTTTTTTGGAAGGAATTGAAATTATGTAAACCCCCTCCACCTCCCAGACCTAATCAGTACTTTAAACTTTAAAGCAGAGATTTATGTCTGGTGATTATTGCTGGACTTTCCATGAAGTGGATGAAACTTTTGATATCCTAACCTCCAGTCACACTGGAATGTTTTTAGTGTCCGGTATAGAGAAGGTCTACTGTACAAGGTTACAGGTGTAAACTCTGTAAAATACTTCAAAAAACATAAATCTTGAGGCCCACAGTAATATCTGGCTGATTGCTTACAATAGTTGCATGGCTATCATTGATCAAATAAATTACTTTGAGCAACATTAAATTTCACAGGCCATGACTTAAAATCTTCAAAACACCCCTTTTCATTTTAATCATGAAACCAAGAGTCATATCTACCTTGTAACTTGCTTGGTCGAATGGCTATTAAATTTGTTCCAAATCTGACTGTGATTTACTTTAAAGTCAAACTTTCAAATATTTTCACAATAATCATGAAGTCATGTTTTTACATTATATCTTGTTAAGGATGACAGTTAAACAGGATTATCTCCTCTTTAAAAGAATTCAGGGGTATAGAGTATAGCTTCATCTGTCCTGTGCCAACTGGTTTCTGGTGCATACCCCAGCCCGTCTTTCATGAGTGGGTGTCAAACTTTTGTAAGAAAATGGGCTGTAAATGAGGTCATTAATGATAAAGAATGGAACCATCTTACAACATGTAAGATAGAGGGTACCAATAGAGAGCAGCCCTTTGGTCAAAAGTATTACATTTGAGGTCAAATCTTGCGATTTTGAACACTGTGCATTGCGAAAGGGCTGTCCATCTAGTGGCGACCAGGTCATTCAAGAATGATAAAAAGATAGGAACGAGAGTAGTGTGAACTCCCCAAAACAGACAGGGGTAACTGTCAATGCCATATGGTGCATATCTAGTATTGTTGTTTCGGAAAGGGAAAGTTAGCTTAATAAGTTGGATTAGCTTAAATTGCTGCATGTGCCTCATTACCTATGTACAATAGGTGATACTTACTCATGAATAGTTAATGTTGTATTCGAGGTTCGAGACAGTTAGCCTCTGGAGAGAGAGGCCAGGGAAGGCCACACTTGATTTGCTTAAGAACTATGTGTTTGATGGTGTTACTCTATATAATCTGTTAGCTTGTAGATTTGCTGTCATGTTGCAGAACTGTGTTGAAAAGAAGATTTACTTAATTTAGGGGATCTGACTGTCGCGGCCACAATGTGAAGTTTATAAAATTATAAGTGTGTCGTGTAACACTTAGTTTATAGGTACATCATGGGCAGGCAGTGTGTTACATCCTAAACAATGCCACTGTTACCTCTATTTGACCCTGACCTCAAGGACTAAATTACAGGTTTCTTATAGCTAGAGCATATTTCAGCAGGTGTCATGAATTGGCTTTAAACTTTATAGAATTACATCATAGGAAGTTTCTGTGTCTCATATTAAGTGAGGTTACAATGACCTTTGATCTTGACCTCAAGAACTGAAAGAATTTATTCAAGAGCAAATCTTGGTTGCTTTTTAGCTCACCTGGCCCATAAGTGACAAGTCTTGCTAATCACTGTCCTTTGCCTCACATTCAAAGTCGCACGAATCAATTGTGCTGAAAATTTAATTGTTTCACAAAACTAAAACATGAAATCTGAATTGGCCACCATGGTCTCGAATAAATTGAATTTTTTTCATTTCTTTGTCTAATTTGTTTTTAAATATCTTTTAATATTGTTGCAGATAGCACTGTAGAAGGGGGACCAATCGGTGGTCAGATCACTATAGACTTAAAACCACATCTAGCATATTATCTCTCAGTATTGTAAGTATAAACCTTCTGAAAATGTCTATAATTTTGAAATCCAAAACTTTGATATACATGTAAATGTAGATGTGTCGTCCTGTTAACTGGTTATATGTATACCCTAAGTATGTTTTTCTTTGTCTTTCTTTTTATAAAAGGCTCAATATAAACATATGTAATGTCTAAATCTGCTGTAATGAAGAAGTTCCTTCAGTTTATGTTAACTCTACTTCTTTTTACTTTCAGGTACCTGCTTGCAATTTTGTTTTGTGTAGTGTCATGGTATAGACGAAAATATGCTCCAGTGAAATTTTTATAAAACAGTAATGAATTATATTTTTTCTAGATATTCCTCAATAAAAACAAATTTCTGGATCCACTTGACTTGCTTAAATGTATATATTTTATCAAAATGGATGCCAATAATGATACAATTTCCCTTGTATTTGTGAAAAGCCATAAGACAAGAATAAAAACTACTGAATACAGTATTGAATTGGTGCAGTTATTAATTTTTGTTTTAATAAAAGATAAAATTTTCTCTCGATTCTTGGTTATGTTTGAAATATAGTAAAACAATGTCATTTTAACTGAATTCTTCAGGCAATAGTGATGGGTGATCAATTGGCGAGATGGATTCTTTGCGTTTACCAAGGAACAAGTACTGTTATATGTAGGATTAATGCACATGTCAAGTTTGGTTGGTGTAGCACTTATAACTTCAGAGAAAGTAACTTAAATGCAAAAAGTCAATGTTGATGGAGATGCTGACAAAGTCAATGGAACAAGAAAGGTAGGCCACATCCAGCATTCAATGCATGGGTTGAGATGTACTACCTAAGATACGTCTATGGTCAAAGTTTCATTGGTCTAGCACTTATACTTTCAGTGAAACTAACTTAAAACGCAAAAACTTAATGTTGCCGCCGCCGGAAAAGCAAAACCTAAGTCTCGCTTCCGCTACTTAGTGGCAGCGAGACAAAAATGATGACAAAATTGAACTATCAAAACTTGAGATGGCTTGTCTGGTTACCATCGTGTTTTCTGATCAGTCCTAAAAACAATAAAATTTGAGAAAACCCCTCCAGTACTTTCTGAGAAATAGTGCTAACTAGAACTGTCGTCTATGGGCTAACTTATAACCCCGAAAATTACAGCTGCTTGTTGCCCCTGTAGGAGCTAAATAAACAAGGAAAAAAATATATAGAAAGATCAAGTGTCATGAAAAAGTCTAACCTCAGATGTTGTATCTGCAGACCGATGGAAAAGACAAACACCACTACTGTGAATTTTGTCACAATGTAGCTTGCATCAATATACAAAATACCTACCATTTCTGTCATAATTAGCCATTTCAGTAAGGTAATGCATCTGTGACCTTTGACCTAAAGATCTCGTAAGTTTGTCATAATATAGCCTGCATAATTGGCTACGATACTCTTATGTATATGTGTATACAAAATACCTACTGTTTCCGATATAATTAGCCATTTCGGTAACGTAATTCATTCGTGACCTTTGACCTCTGACCCCGGAACCTTTCAGTAGAGTAGATTGCATTAATGCCTGAAAAAAATCATTTGTGACCTTTGACCTTTCAAAACACAGAAAGTTGAAACCTGACCAAAAAAAACCCTGTTATATATGTTAAACATTATTGGTTCAATAAAGAATTGAATTTTTATTTTTTAAAGTTATTACGCTTTCTATACAATGTCATGGTCTAGAGAAGGTTTATGAACCAAGGGCCATAACTTCCTGAAAAGGGGAGATAACGCAATAATAAGGACTTTACGCACATCTCCAAGCTGCAAGGATTGTTATCAGCAAATTTCATTGAAATCCATCCAGTAGTACTACATTGCGTCCACAGACGACCTGATTCCAATATACCCCCCTCCCCCTAACGCTTTGTTGCGGGGGTATAACAATTTTTTACCTCTCAAAATTGAAGATGGTTGCATGTTGCAAGAAAGAATCAGATATAGAATTAATAACAACAAAGTAGATTTGTTCACACAAATATTTTATTTCATTGTTTTGAAATATGTAAAATGTATACTGAATTAACCCACTGAAGCTTCAGTGCTTCTAAATTTTCAGGTATATTGACAACATTTCATGACAGCAGATATCTCACATAGTATAACATATATACCAAGAAAATCTAGTATAGCGTCTGTGATATTTTGGCAATTCTGTGGCCTACAAGCTCAACGCATGCAATCAATTCAAGATTCTGGAGGTTATATCATGGCAGGAAAATCGTTAAATACATCTTTTTTGTAAGTGTTTTCTCTAGTAAATAAAAGTATGCAGTATACAGGTATAACTAATTAGGCTATTCTACAGGATCATTTGTCATCTGGCCATGTGCTATTATTATGTTAATCTCACACACTTTCTTGCAACCTCAATCTTCTCATACATCAAAGGATATATACAACAAAGAAATATTTCTTTACATTTGATAAATCTAACAAGAACTGAATAAAATGACTGACACATACAAAATAGTATTTTTGGTTGAGGTTGATATTCATTTTATTCTTAATAGGGAAAATGGAACTAAAATCATGTTTAACTTCCACCAAACAAATTTGACAAGAAAAGCATTAAATTGGTTGTTTCTTATTTGCATACTTTTGACACGAAATGCATCATTACATAATGTGAATATTTTGTTAGGAGCTGTCATGTATTGCTTGCTTACTCAAAGCAGCATCATTATGAAATAAAAAGGTGTTTTTTAATACTTAACCTGTACATAATATGGTGTGTGTCTATAAAATCTGCTGATATAATTCTGTGCAAAAGATAAACAAAAGTAAGCCTAATTCAAGCTTCGTTTATTGATTAATAAAAGAATTTAAACAAACAATTACAAAAAATATATCCAATGATATTCACTTTGATTTTGTTAAGACATAAAATGAAAAACCAAATTCATTGAATTGTATGATGATCAAATAATACACATTTAATGGAGATTAAATGGTGATCAAATAATACACATTTAATGGAGATTAAATGGTGATCAGAAGGAACCTGTTGAATCGTGAATCACATGTTACAAAGTCTACCCTACAGGACGAATTGATGGTGTAAACAAATAACCTAAGGTACATATAATTACATATATGAATCATTATAACTAGTGTTGTTGACATATCAATATGGAAAAGCAGACACTGATATATGTATGATGAATGTAGTCTGATATTGGATGTTTTCTCGTTCATTGTCGTATGATTTGGCTCTTACAGTGATTCTGTATAGTTCAGTCTCCTCCAAGCGAGATAATGGGTACACAATACCTGTGCCGTCCTCCAGTCTTATTTCAAAGTTAACATTTACATCATTTCTCAGAATAGTAAAGTCTGTTTTTGGAAGCTTCACATCATTCTGATCAAATGCAATCAGACGAATCAAATCCTGGTATGCTAAAATGCCACTAGGAAGAGCTACCGTCCTAAACTCAATGACATCAGCATATCTTGCTCCAGAGGGACATGGGATATCCGACAGTGAACATTCTAATACACAGTAACTGCAACAGAAGGAAATAAAGTATTTCAAATTAAGCAGCAATTTACAGAAATAATTTCAAAAAAAATTGCACCAAGCCAAAATAGCTACGAAGTGAAACTAGTAGTCTACATTGAATTTTTGAGCTCAGGCTTTTGATCATAGAGAAAAGGCATATTTCTGTTCATCGATAATGTATTTAATACATGTAGTGATACATATGATGATTCCTCCCCTGCTTAACTTTGTTTGCTGGGGTATATAATACCGAGCAGAAATTAGAACATTAAGGATTGTAAATCTTTCAAAATCTTGGCATGTTTTTCCCTACCTTTATCATTAGCTTTCACATCTCTTTCTCATCCCTTTTCCCTACATTTATCATTAGCTTTCACATCTCTTTCTCATCCCTTGCTAAACAAGAGTACCGCGGGGCGGAACAATATACACCCGTTGAATGCCATATAGTGTTATATACTTTCTTACATTGAAATAAGATCTGCATCATTCAAAAAGTGGTTAGCTGACATGCTATAAAAATGTAGGAGAAAATCTCCGGATAAAAAATCAAATACTGAAATGAACAAAGGGCAATAACTTTTGGAAAGATTGTCAAATCAAAATTCTTTTAAGGAAGACACAACTTCACATCATGATTATAATGTATACCAAGTTTCAAAGAGATCGGTTAAAAAATTGTAGGAGGAGATTGCCGGACAAAAATCAAGTACTAAAATGAACAAAGGGCAATCACTTTTGGAAAGATTGTCAAATCAAAATTCTTTTAAGGGAGACACAACTTCATATCATGATTATAATGTATACCAAGTTTCAAAGAGATCGGTCAAAAAATGTAGGAGGAGATTGCCGGACAAACAAAAGCTTATGCCGGACGGACGGACAACGCCATACCATAATACTCCATTCAAATTTGACGGGCGTATAAAAACTGTAGCAAGATTATGTTTTAAACACTGAAGTCTTATAAAGACATTCCCTTGTACACGTACAAATGGATGGATGGATGGATGGAAGGAATGGAAAAGATAAAGTTCAATGTCCAAAGCCATATTGATGGCATGTGTGTACAACAGATGTTGATGCTTGCCTGTGTCGGCTACTTACCCTGACCGTGAGTTACGTTTGTAGTTGGGAGGACATGGTGTCGCAATACAATGGTAATTGCCACGGGTATTGAAACACATCTGGTCTGGCCCACAGTCGATGCTCAGCTCGGAACACTCATTTACATCTGAAATTAAATAAGACTGTCTTTGTAATGTATTCTGTATAAATATGGTAAAGTATTCCATGTCCAGGCATAATATAAGCCAGTCGATGACCAGGATAAAAAATAATTTACCAAATTGTTGATTGAGTAAATATAAAATAATAACAATTATGAAGGATATCTTTCCTAAATCTTTGTTCGGAAATAACGGTAAAATAGAAAGTAACTGTCCTAGTCAAGCTAGAACACATAATGCCACCTTTGGCAGGGACATAAGTAAAGGCAGCATGAATACTACAAAGATTTAAACTTGACATCAAACAAATCTGAAGAAAGTAGTTATTTTCATATAACTTTATTCAAGAGGATGGAATGATTATCAAGTGTTGACTGACCATCTTAAATCAAATGACATGCACTCTAAATTTCTAAGAAAAGAAAAAAATCATGTTCCAACTAGGATCACCAGCTATAATATTTTACATTATCATGGTGTTCTTAACAAAATGTAATTATTTCAGAAACAACACTGCAGGAACATGAGAGATAATAAACTATTTATGGTCAAAGTAAAGCAAATTAAACGAGTTTACCGATATAAGATTAATATCACAAAACTTTCCTCAACCACAATAAGAATGAGCGTTTTACAATTGTGGAAAAAAGATCTGGAACCTTGACTAAGTTAACTAAAACAGCCATCTTGAGGATAACTAATACCCCCCCCGCTGATGCTGGTAGTTTATTCATCATTTAGTGACCTTGACCTTGGGGTTTCCGGAGAAGTTATTTCGCATAAAGGACCGTAACTCCCTTAAAAAGTGTTAAAATCTGAAATAAAAATGCCAGTGCACAAAAATATAATATCTTGATCATTCAAGTGAAGATTCAATAAAATCTGCCTGTTAATTAAGATGGAGTTTACAAGTTACTGCAGACGACAGACAGGGTGAGTCAGTATACCCCTCCTAACTTCGTTGCAGGGGGGATAATAAACCGTGCATACCTATACACTTGCGTCCATTGCGTGAGACTTTGTAGCCCTTAGGACAGGTACACTTAAAGCTTCCCTCTGTGTTTGTACATTTGTGTTGACATATTCCAGGGTCCTCTGTACACTCATCAATGTCTGTAAAAAAAAAGGATTTGTACAGGAACAGGCAGCCCATCACTGCATTGTCATCCATTATACATGTACATCATGCATATTGTAGTGCTTTTTACTCAACTGGCTAACCTGTTTAAATTTGTTCAGGTGTTAATTTATTTTCTATTTTTCGTAAACAGTGCTTGTGCACATGACCTTCACTAAAACTGCTGACCTTCAAAGTTAGCATCACCTTCAATATACTTGAATACAATGGTTTTCAAAATCTCTGAACTTCCACGACATCTAAAACATCCTAGAACAACTATTTCTCAATGAACTCAATGACTTTGTAATTTCAATGACCTTGTAACCTCCTATGACCTTCAGACATGTGCTGGTGCTTACCTAGACAGGTGTGTTGAGAGGGGACATAACGCATCCCAAAAGAGCACGCTCCACGTTTGTGACGCCGTCGCAAGGCATGTCTATACAAGGAGGAACAGCGATAACCAAAACGACAGGTACGTGGGACCCCAGTCCTTGGTGACCCCCCATCACTCTGAGGCTGCCACCTTTGACTGGTGGGGGAATTGACTGAGAGCACCTGGCTTGGTTCTATGAACTCTAAGCCTAAAATACAAAAAATAAGTAGCTACTGGTAATCGAAAGCTGCCTTTTTTTCCTAAAGTTATCCTTATCATTAACAAAAGGCCCATGTGCCTTAACGGTCACCTGAGTCCAACAGTATTTATTTTTGTTGTTGAAATATGTAACAATTTGAGTAAAAAATAGTTAAGGATAACGTTAAACTAAGTTTGTCAGGACCCTGAATTGTCGGCCCAGTAGAACTTGACTTTAAGTTTGAAATAGTTTTTCAAAATGGCGGCCATATTGGATTTCTGATCGACCCAAAAATAACAACACTTTGTCAGAACTATGAGTCGATCATTCCTACCAAGTTTCAGTTAAATCGGCCCATTTGAAATAGTTTTTCAAAAGGCGGCCATATTGGATTTCTGATCGACCCGAATGTCGATCTAAAGCTAAATCTCAGGTGACCTAAAAATTATGTTTGAATGTGGTAATTTTCCATAAAATTATCATAACCATTAAAAAAAATTGAACTGAAAGCTCTGTAAATATGAAATGTAAGGTTTTAGTTATGATCTTTTAATAGCAATTTGAAAATAGTTTTTGCTTTTTTAGATTTGTTAGCACAATTAGAACAACTTTGATGCATTAGTGCAGGTTAAATTTAAAAAAGAATTTTGTTACAAGCATAAAGCATTGATGAATTATTGATTATGTTTAGATTGCGGTGCTCTGCAGTTAGGTGGGTTTTTCATTATATGGTGGGAAGCTTTTAGCAAAGTAAAGGTATGTACCAGCACATGATTTTCTGTCGGCCAATCGGATTTGTCCTGGAGGACAGATGCATTCAAATCCACCAAAAGTGTTGTGACATCTGAACGAACACACCCCAGATTGTTCAGTACATTCATTCACATCTGAAACAAATGTGTTTATATTCAACTCTGCTGCTCAACTCGTCTTTCTCCAATTCTTTAATTTTATAGTTACCTACTTTCCACAACCAATAATGGTTACCTTTATTTAAGATTATTCATTAACAGCCAACTTAATCCTGCAGCAAGACTTATGGAGCCAACACAAGATTACAGATCAATAAAATAGCATTTAAGCTTATTTCTACTGATAGGCAATATATTTTGGTGCACTTATTACTGGGCATGGGCTTACCAGGGAGATGTATCATCAAATAAGTGTTATCTTACCACGGTATCAGTAAAATATGACACGCAACTAAGTCTGTAGCAATATCTACTCTGTAAAGTGTTTCAGTTCAGATAAAAAAAAAAAGGTGCAATGTTTTGAGAATACACTGAAATTTTAAAGTATCTGAATAATAACCATGGGAAAGAAGTAAATGAATACTGTAACATACAAAGGAAATTTCGATATATTGCAAGTTGCCTTGTATGACCCACATATACATATATACAGGATTGATCATTTCCCTTGGATCTGGACATGTAGTCTGTGGGGTCACATTAACTGTGGTACATGACCTATCTATTCTGGGATGACCGTGTTACTTAGCTGTAACCTATGTCACCATAACACTTGTAATTACATGTACATACCTATACAGGGATGATGACCTTGTTAACCTGGCTGTAGTGTAGGTCACAGTTACACTGGCAATACCTACCTATACAGGGACGATGACCCTGTTAAGCTGGCTGTAGTGTAGGCAACAGTTACACTGGTAGTTACCTACCTTTACAGGGATGATGACCCTGTCACAGTTACACTGGTAGGTACCTACCTTTACAGGGACGATGACCCTGTTAAGCTGGCTGTAGTGAAGGTCACAGTTACACTGGTTATACCTACCTATACAGGGATAATGACCCTGTTAACCTGTCTGTAGTATAGGTCACAGTTACACTGGTACTACCTACCTACACAGGGATGACCTTGTTAACCTGGCTGAAGTGTAGGTCACAGTTACACAGGTAGTTACCTACCTTTACATGGATGATGACCCTGTTAACCTGTCTGTAGTATAGGTCACAGTTACACTGGCAATACCTCCCTATACAGGGACGATGACCCTGTTAAGCTGGCTGTAGTGAAGGTCACAGTTACACTGGTAATTACCTACCTATTCAGGGATGATGACCCTGTTAAGCTGGCTGTAGTGTAGGTCACAGTTACACTGGTAATTACCTACCTATTCAGGGACGATGACCCTGTTAAGCTGGCTGTAGTGTAGGTCACAGTTACACTGGGAGTTACCTACCTATACAGGGATGATGACCCTGTTAAGCTGGCTGTAGTGTAGGTCACAGTTACACTGGTAGTTACCTACATATACAGGGATGATGACCCTGTTAAGCTGGCTGTAGTGTAGGTCACAGGTACACTGGTAATACCTACCTATACAGGGATGATGACCCTGTTAACCTGTCTGTAGTGTAGATCACAGTTACACTGGTAATTACCTACCTATACAGGGACGATGACCCTGTTAACCTGTCTGTAGTATAGGTCACAGTTACACTGGTAATTACCTACCTATACAGGGATGATGACCCTGTTATAAGGTTGCAGCTGATGTCACAGTTACACTAGTTATGACCTGTAACAGTAGGAAGTGAAATGCAACAGCCAGACTAGGGTTCAAACCCGGGACCTTTCAAACTCTAGACAGATGCTCTACCAATTAAGCTATCTGGTCGCCAACAATCAACCCAGTCTAGTTTCGCTACACTCTTTTATCTTTTTTCTGTCTTTGCCCCCGAAGACACAACTACTTACAACCCAACACATGGACGAGCCCCATGTTGAGCACCAAATGTAACAGGAAAGGAAAAATGCACAGCTATACCAAAATTCAAACCCAAGACCCTTTGAACTCTAGACCGATGTTCTAACCAATTAAGCTACCTGGTCACCAGTAAACTACTCAGCCCAGTTTTGCTACAGACCTACCTTATAGGGATGTCTTTGTCACCTGGATCTGTAGTCTGGATCACAGCTACATTGATGTAAACATACCTATACAAGAATGACATTATCCCAGATCACAGATAAATGACTTACCTATACAGGGATGAGACTACTCCAGATATGTTGACTTTGGTCAGTTTCACAGATAAATGACTTACCTATACAGGAATGACACTACTCCAGATATGTACACTTTGGTCAGTTTCACAGATAAATGACTTACCTATACAGGAATGACACTCCTCCAGATATGTAGACTTTGGTCAGTTTAACAGATAAATTACTTACCTATACAGGGATGAGACTACTCCAGATACGTTGACTTTGGTCAGTTTCACAGATAAATGACTTACCTATACAGGGATGACCCTGCCCCCTGGATATGAAGCCTGGATCACAGTTACATTGATGTATACATACCTATACAAGAATGACATTATCCCAGATCACAGATAAATGACTTACCTATACAGGGATGACCCTGCCCCCTGGATATGAAGCCTGGATCACAGTTACATTGGTAGCTGCCCTCCGTGTTTACACATCTCTGATTGGCATAACACTGGTGTACATTTGTCCTGCACTCATCAATATCTGTCAGTACAATTTTGAAATTTAGCATCACTTATCAAGTAAATATAAAAAATAACATATGATATATAGCTCTTTGCTGTCTATAAATATTCTTTATAGAAACAATGCCTTTCTGTATTGCCTTCCTTCTTTCTATATTGTACTTTGATCATTTCAAATTATTCCTTAACTATTTTTATGCATGCAGTTGTTCCCCAAATAAAAGTATAAAAAAAAGTTTAGCATCATTACAAGTTAAACTTCTTACCACGACACTGTCCTGGAGCGAATGGTTCATAGCCATCAGCACAAAGCTGCACACAATTATAGCTGCCTTCAGAGTTGACACACTTTTCACCAGTCCTACATCTACTGGTACCTTCACTACACTCATCAATGTCTGCAAGACATCAATCACGGCTACGGATTACAACACATCAAACAAATCTACAGATTACAACACATCAAACAGGGCTACATATTACAACACATCAAACAGGGCAATAGATAACAACACATCAAACAGGGCAATAGATAACAACACATCAAACAGGGCTCCAGATTACAACACATCAAACAGGGCTACAGATTACAACACATCAAACAGGGCTACAGATTACAACACATCAAACAGGGTTATAGATTATAACACATCAAACAGGGCTACAGATTACAACATATCTAACAGGGCTACAGATTACAACACATCAAACAGGGCTACAGATTACAACACATCAAACANATCATTACAAGTTAAACTTCTTACCACGACACTGTCCTGGAGCGAATGGTTCATAGCCATCAGCACAAAGCTGCACACAATTATAGCTGCCTTCAGAGTTGACACACTTTTCACCAGTCCTACATCTACTGGTACCTTCACTACACTCATCAATGTCTGCAAGACATCAATCACGGCTACAGATTACAACACATCAAACACATCTACAGATCACAACACATCAAACAGGGCTACATATTACAACACATCAAACAGGGCTACAGATTACAACACATTAAACAGGGCTACAGATTACAACACATCAAACAGGGCTCCAAATTACAACACATCAAACAGAGCTACAGATTACAACACATCAAACACATCTACAGATTACAACACATCAAACAGGGCTATATATTACAACACATCAAACAGGGCTACAGATTACAACACATCAAACACATCTACAGATTACAACATATCAAACAGGGCTATATATTACAACACATCAAACAGGGCTACATATTACAACATATCAAACAGGGCTCCAGATTACAACATATCAAACAGGGCTCCAGATTACAACACAACAAACAGGGCTCCAGATTACAACACATCAAACAGGGCTACAGATTACAACACATCAAACAGGGCTACAGATTACAACACATCAAACAGGGCTACAGATTACAAAACAACAAACAGGGCTACAGATTACAACTAATCAAACAGGGCTCCACATTACAACACATCAAACAGGGCTACAGATTACAACACATCAAACACATCTACAGATTACAAAACATCAAACAGGGCTACAGATTACAACACATCAAACAGGGCTACATATTACAACACATCAAACCATGAAGTTAAGGTAATGTCCTTTCACAAACTATGTAGTACTCCATACCAGCAAGTTACTTGCCAAATATCATTAATTCTTTTGATGTTGTTTAAAGAAATAGTTGACAGACAGATGTTTGGCCAGGTGAACTAAGATCACGAAGAAAAGAAACTCCTTGAATTTGGTGAAAACTCGTACTTCAAGTACACTTTAATTATTTACAATGAAATTAATGGAGCATCCCTGAGTTGCCAGTGACTTTCGTTTCTTTTTCACCAATATGTTACAGATATACAATGTTCTGCTATGCAGTGCTTTTGTTAGTCAAAAAATAATAATAGTTAGTTTCTCAGGCACCATCAACTTCATTTTCAATGCCTGCATTAACTTATTTTGTCACCAAAAAACGTAAAAGTTGCAGGGAGGTATACATGTTGTGATCATTATGAACGTAACATTAGCCAGAATAATAAATAAAATTCTTGCCTGCCTCCTTACTTTTGAAAAAATTGGCCCAAGAAACTAATATTTATTTATTATTTTGGCTTAGGATTATATTCTGATTACAAGAAATACAATAAAACTAATCAAATTTTATTTTCAGGGTCACTGAGGCTGCTCAGAATAAAGGTTTTCAGATTTCACAAAAAAGATGAATTTCTTAATTTAATAACAGTGTAAAGCGTAATTGTAAAGGTCTGGTTTCTATATATATGTTCATTTATTAGGTATTTAACAGGTTCCACAGTATCAAACAGTAACACGAGCACTCACCTGTACAGGTGTGTTGATCATGTAGTCTTAACCCTGGGGGACAGGCGCACTTGTAGCTTCCAATAGAGTTTTTACAGGTGTGGGAACAGGCAGATGTCCCACGAACACACTCATTGACATCTGTAACACACAAGCAACATCATCAATGCAAAATAATAACTGAAAATATGTCATATAATATAATTGATTACAATATGATCCATTTTGTGAGCTAATAATGGTCACAATGTTAAATTTTATTTAACAACAGGTCTATGGAGCCTGTTTTGCTCACCTGGATATTTAAGCAATCATGTACAAAATATTCTTGTTGAAAGGAATTTTGCAAATATCTCTGAGTCTCCTTGGGCTCACCACCCTGCAGGACAACACCAATGGTTTAAATAACATTTAATTTACAGGTTCCAAGGACTTAGTATGTTTCATGTCAAGTAACATTCATATTTGTCAGTACCAATACAGCTGTTGTCTTTGTTATACCTGTTTACATGCCATTATCAATACTCCGGACAGGTGTTTTACCTGAACATCTGCCATTATCAGTACACCTGTTGAATGCTATAATTTGTACACCTACCAGAACCAATACATTTGTAAAATTCTTTACCTGTACATCTTCCATTTTCCACCAACATGAAGCCACGAGAGCAAGAACACTGGTAGTCCCCGGGAATGTTGTTACAAATCTGGCCGCAAACCTCTGGTGTCTCATGGCACTCGTCAATATCTGCACCGCCGAAACATAGCATTTATACAGTCCCAACAGATTAAACACATCACAATTACTGAATGAGTCACATCCGAGGTGGCTTATTCTGTTAAGCTGCTTTATAACACAAGTGTCTTTAGAGGCTATGGTTGCATACACTACAATCCCTTTAGGGAACCGTTTGGCAACTATCCTGATCTGACAATAAAATAATACCTGTTCATGTCAAAACAAAGTTTTTTCTACATAGTTTGGAAAGAAATGTACTTACCGTCACAAGACTGGTCATTAAGTGAGCGCCTGAACCCGTTCTTACAGTAGACAGCACAATGGAATGACCCCAGGGTGTTAATACATTCCTGTTCTACAGAACAACCTCCATCATTGTTGGCACATTCATTTATGTCTGTTAAATATAAAAATAAAATTTAAACAGCTATTAATTACTTTTCTTGTAAATTAACTAAAATGGTTCTCCAATACAAAGTCATGTAAGCTTTTAAACATATTGGAATAAATCTCTCTCCTCGCATACTGACCTTGACAGTTGGACCCATCCCTGTCAAGTACGTAGCCAAATGGACAGGAACAGGCATAGGTCCCCGGGGAGTTGTGACAGTAGCTGGAACAGGGTCGGGTAGTCGTACACTCATCCACATCTGTTAACATGCACACATAAAGTGGAGTTGTAGATGCACACAGTCAGGGCTGAACAAAATTTTGTATTCAGTCAAAAGAGAAAAACTTTTATATTGGAATCTTAGGGTTATAACAAACATGTATGTATTGTCCCTCAGTAGGAAAAGTTTCATCAACATGAAACTTTGTAACATTATTTTGGTTACAGAGAACTATTTTCTATTGTCTTCTGTGGTCTGAAGTAAACATTTAAATTGTGTGTCAGGTGGTTATATTCCACATCATAATGTAACATTGGCGGTGTTTGGTTTTTGGATAAATTTTTGTTTTGTTGGTGGTTGAGAAATCAAGCGATGGCAAACAATAGATAAATTAAACGTATCACCAACACTTGAAGTGGTAAATAGACTTCTGAACCCTTAACCTTGACAGATGACCATAATCAGGTGCAGAACATGTAACCACACTAAAGTGAAAATATAAACTAAATTTATTTTGAGGTGTAAAGGATATTACATACACTGGCTTTTACTTTAAAAGCGTCAGTGTGAACCCCCTTTAAACATATTTCAGAAAGAATATTTTTTTCTGACATCAGAGTATAGTTTTATGATATTAAATAAATGAAATGCAAATGAATGGAAATACTGAATTCAAGGTTTAGGTAACAAATACAGATAATCCATAAACTTACCCCTACAAAACTGGCCTTCTGTATCTAAATAGAATCCATCTGGACACTGGTTACTTGGAGTGCCTGAAGAGAAACGATATATTTACAATAAAGCTTCACATTTTTAATGACAGAATCATGTCTTTTTTATTCTTATTATTTTCTACAAAGTGTTATCTCAATATGAAGCATGACTAAACAGGAAGAAAAAATATACCATATTTACAGCAAGAGGCCCAGAGGACGTGGGTCAAGATAATTTATTTGACCAAATTCAATTGCCTTTCTTTCAGCAAGCTACTTCGCTCAGAGCAGCTTGATACTAAATATCTGTACTCTATTCATTATCATTTTGCACATTCGGAGCCTGTGACCTTGAATATTGGTGAAAGTCATATATCATATTCAAATTAATAATGATATAATAATATGTTGTGTAATTACCTGGACTGATGCTTGTCGCAATACGGAATTCAACCTCAGTGGGAGTTGGGGAAAAAGTGGAAATGTCACGGACGTACATGTCTTGTACTAAGTATGGCATGGTACCCAGATCCTCATTGTAAGTGATAGTATGGTTCCAGGCATAGGGCAACGTTAGTCCGTTCACACGGAACACGCGTGTTGAGTGAGCATACATAGAATCTGTAAACCAATCAGAAGAACGTCAACAACCAACTATCTTCGTTCTCAGCAAAATTGTCTGGTTTGCAAGACTGCTAAATCTCTGGGACAATTTTTGATAAAAAAGGTAAAACCGTCCTGTAAAATATTCTATACTTGGAAAACCTGATTTGTGGTTACTATAAAACACAGCTTAATGTGCTAAACTTCATCTGTTTCAAAAAGTACAGGGATTATGTAATGGAAACAAGGTTACCGCGAGCGGTATATAATACGCCCGTCACACATTGAATGAGCAGTTGTTTGTATGATTGAAATATATGAAGTATTTGTGAGTAATTGATATTAAAAGAGAAATCATTCAACATAACTGGTAGATCAATGAGTGCAATACAACATCATGGAACGCATGCATCGCATTAATGAAACCAAGGGTAATAACTCCAGTAATTA
>NW_018405055.1:76102-91354 GCF_002113885.1 Mizuhopecten yessoensis
CATAGTGAACTTAGCTTACCTATAGGTTGTGGTGCATAGTGAACTTAGCTTACCTATAGGTTGTGGTGCATAGTGAACTTAGCTTACCTATAGGTTGTGGTGCATAGTGAACTTAGCTTACCTATAGGTTGTGGTGCATAGTGAACTTAGCTTACCTATAGGTTGTGGTGCATAGTGAACTTAGCTTACCTATAGGTTGTGGTGCATAGTGAACTTAGCTTACCTATAGGTTGTGGTGCATAGTGAACTTAGCTTACCAATAGGTTGTAGTACATGGAGTGAACATAGCTTACCAATAGGTTGTGGTACATAGTGAAATTAGCTTACCAATAGGTTGTAGTACATGGAGTGAACATAGCTTACCAATAGGTTGTGGTACATGGAGTGAACTTAGCTTACCAATAGGTTGTGGTACATAGTGAAATTAGCTTACCAATGGGTTGTGGTACATAGTGAAATTAGCTTACCAATAGGTTGTGGTACATAGTGAAATTAGCTTACCAATAGGTTGTAGTACATTGACAGTGAACCTAGCTTTCCAATAGTTTTTTTTACACTGGTAGTGAAATTAGCTAACCTATAGGTTGTGGTACATAGTGAACTTAGCTTACCTATAGGTTGTGGTGCATAGTGAAATTAGCTTACCTATAGGTTGTGGTGCATAGTGAACTTAGCTTACCAATAGGTTGTAGTGCATTGACAGTGAACCTAGCTTTCCAATAGGTTGTGGTGCATAGTGAACTAAGCTTACCTATAGGTTGTGGTGCATAGTGAACTTAGCTTACCAATAGGTTGTAGTACACGGAGTGAACCTAGCTTACCAATAGGTTGTGGTACATAGTGAACTAAGCTTACCTATAGGTTGTGGTGCATAGTGAACTTAGCTTACCAATAGGTTGTAGTACACGGAGTGAACCTAGCTTACCAATAGGTTGTGGTACATAGNATAGTACACTAACAGTACATTGACAGTGAACATTGCTTATCAAACAGATTCAGCACACTACAATGAACTTACAGGTTACCAATAGACTGACACAATGTACAGTGAACCTGTAGCTTATCTAGCCTATCAATAGACTGAGGTGCTTGGTAAACTAAGCTTTCCAGTAGGCTATGTCACACATAGTAAACTTAGCTTATCAATAAAGTGGTTCACTGTACAGTGAACTTTTGCAGTGAACAGAAATTACCAATAGATTGTGGCACGTTGTGCAGTGTGGCCTCCACCAAGGTTGTACCGCTGTCAGTGGGGGTAATGGTGGCACTCAAAGTGGCATCAGGTAGGTCTATGCTGTTTATGTAACCTACCAAGTTACCTTCCGCCCGCCGTGGGAAATCTGTAATAAGTCAACATATTCACTAAAACAGACCCACTTCAGTTCAAGGTAAAAAAAAACATGAGCTGCATTATTATGTAAATATTTCCATCTAATGATGCATATATTTCAAGTCATACAATAAATCAAAGTGGGGGCTTAATCAAAATTATTCAGTTGGTTTCTTTTTTTATTTTTTTGGTTGAGTAGAAGTCATAAAAAATATTTTCTAATTTACACATATTTTAAATGGAATAACATGAGCAGTAAACAGTTTGGTTGGTAAATTTTTAATTAATGAATTATCTGTGTAATTGGAGACTTGATAATACAGGTAAAGCAACACAACATACATACCTGTATATACTGTCTTTAGAATTGGATTGGACATTTCGGGTATTGAGATTTAAATGCTGACAGGTTAATTTTAGTTGAAGCCATTAAAATACATAAAAAAAATACATACTAGAGCATGCAGGCAGGACACAGTCATCCCTCTGTATAGTGTTGCCCTGGCAGGAGCTGCCGCCATGTCGAGGGTTGCTACACTGGCGCTGTCTCTCCCTGTACCCCTCTCCACATGTCACAGAGCATGGCGACCAGTATGACCAGTCTCTCCACTCACCGTTCACTATCACAAACACAAGTAAATTGATATGGATATATAACTAGGTTGTACCTATTTTACATATTTCATGAAAAAAAAGAAAAAAAAAATGACGGCCAAATCAAAGGTTCCCAAAAGGTAAATAGAGATGAGTTTTACAGCAAATTTTTACGTAGGTTTATTCTTGCATATTTCTCCAAAATAGGCGTGGTCTCATTTTTACGCATCCAATTGCAACAATGGCGTCACTACAGTATGAATGAAATGTGGATGAATGACATCCATATAAGGAGATATCAGCTACCATAAAATGTTTTCAATCATTTAACAACAATGCAAAAATAAACAGAATTGTTCAGTTTGTCATTTACTTACCAGGACAGGAAATTGTGTTGCAGGTTTTGGTAATCTCTCCTGAACCAAGACATGGTCTGCCATTACGACTAGGTGGAGGGTTGGTACAGGTTCGGAACCGTTTCCTCATGCCTGTTCCACAACTGGCAGAACATGCCCCCCAGCTCTCCCATAATTCCCAGTTTCCATGCCCTGCAATGAAGGATTAATTACTTTTATTATGTTGCTGTAACAAATCATAGATTTTTCTACAATATGGCAAACTTACCCATATTTCATCAGAAATATTTCATTTTAAATTTAACTAAAAAGGAAAGGTTTTTTACTAGTATAACATTGTACTAAAACGTTTGTAAACTTCACAAATAGCAATTAAGAGAAGAGCATCAATGTCATGGAGAAAAAAAAATGCTATATAGTAGCATGTACATGTGATGTACATACATCTAGTCTAGTATATCAACTATACAAGTCTAAAGAGGCTTAATGGCACCCACCATTGAAAGAGCATAAAATGTTGCTGGTATGTATGTACCTGTGGTAGGTTTTTATATGTCTGTTCTCATCTCGAACAACCACATCTACAGGTACCAAAGTGATCATGCAAACCAAGTGTTGCGACTTGATTTTCAAGGGGCATGTTACATGGTAGATTCACTGATCCTTTTCGCATTCTAGAGCATGCACAACTAGAGAACATGGCAAAGTATAGCAATGCAATCTATAGTTCCCCACTGGTAATGATAACTTTATTTACAAAGCTGTACACCTATCACAGGATCAACCTATTGTAATCAATTATACTGATATAGGACATGTTAAAAAAAAAATAACGATTGCAGTCAGAGGTCAAAATAATGTCACACTGACTTGCTCGTGGTACAGAAATTTAGTCATCTCAGGTATAGCTGCATACCAAATTTAGTTACTACAGGAGAAGCAGTTTAGAAGTTAAGCTTTGGACAAACTTTTTTAACAAATGAGATTAAAGGTCAAAGCATATATCACAGTGTCATACTTTTCATAAACTGCATGATGCCATCGTAACATAAACCTGCATACTAAATTTGGTCAAACCTGGTTAAATAGTATAGGAGATATGCTTTATACAAAACAAATCAAATGACACAGTCAAAGATCAAAGCATATATCACAGAGACTTCCTTCTTGTAAAGAGCCTTCTGTTAAAGAAAGATATACCTGCATACTAAATGTGGTTAGTCCTGGTGAAATAGTGTAGAAGATATACCCCAGAAAAACTTAAGTTGAAGTCAAAGGTCAAACTATAGGCAACAGTGACCTACTTCATGTACTAAACCTCCGTCATTTCAAGATGTACATGCATATTGTCTCTGCTTAATTACTCCAAGTGAAATAGACAAACTCTTCAGATAGACGGAAGGACAGTGATGTTCACAAAGGTTTCTTTTGACCACTGACTAAGGATGAGATTACAGTGCAGATAAATCAACTGATTCAAGGGCTCTCTCCCAGTTCATAACTTGAGCACAACCTTTGATAATGGTAAAGTCAGACTATTTCATGATGTCGTTTGATAGATTTGATTTCCATAAAAATCGCACATAGCAAATGGCCATAATTGTCCATAGCAGTCACACTGCCATATCTCACTAATTCTGTGATTCCTTACTTACATGTCTGTAATAAAAATACGTCACAAACACGTAGAATCAAACTAACTTGGACATTTTTCTGGATTACAATAGTCCACTTGGCGATCTCTTCCCCAGCAGTGCATTCCTCCATACTGCGGAGCAGGGCTATCACAGACACGCTGTCGTGTGCGGGTTCCACCGCCACATGACTGGGAACATCCTGACCATGAAGCCCACAAACCCCAACTCCCATCCACTGTAACAAAATAAAAAACTAGTAGTATTTTTATAGGTGGAAATCCATGAATTAATCCATTTTACTGGTGATTAAAACTCATCAAGAACTCAATATACAATATATTAGTAAAATCTAATTTGTTAGCTCACTTTCCATACTAAACAACTAAATGGAGATCAAAGATATGCTTGAAGGAAAGTATATTTGATGATAATGTCATACCATACATTCAACATTCTTTCATACCCAACACCTGTATGAAGTTTTATAGAAGACATTTAAGAGACTAATTATAAGTCACTTGAGTGATGACAAAGTGGTTCCAATCTGTACATACAAAGGAACAGAACCGTATAGCAATCTCAATATTTTTCTTGATATAATAACAGTGACCTTGACCTCCATAGCATCACCCTGAAATACCTTGATTTAAGGTATTGCCATACCTTACCTAACACTTGTATGAAGATTTGTCAAAATTTGAGATGCATAAATTATTTTATTTTTCCAGAAAAAAAGTAACAGTAACATTGACAATAAGAGTAGCACCTGGAATACATACTTTGGAGTGATTATCACAGCAAAGAAGAAGCTCATTTCAAAGTTTTTTTCTGTACGTTATACTTTTTACATACATACCTTCACATGTGCGAGCAGTACAGGGCTGCCTGTCCAGTGCCTCACCAGAACAGGACTGTCCTCTGTAGGCAGGAGCTGGGCTGTCACACCTCCTTGTCCTTTCCTGAGATCCGACCCCACATGTCACAGAGCACGGTCTCCACCCTGACCACTCCCCCCACTGACCGTCAACTACAGACACAATATCATGTAAAATTGCATCAGTGATATGATTTTAATCCTTACAGTTTAAGAATTGTCCATGTTACTAGTATGTATGCCTTTTCACTTCAGACATTTATCCTAACAGAGAAGAGCCTAAGTCAACAAGGGTTAAGACAAATGGAAATGCCTGTTTAAATGCATAACTATACCATTATAAAAGGGAACCATTAATAACAGGGACACACTCGCAGAAAATTAATCACTTTGGCAATAGCATTCTGTACTGCATGTTATCAAGATGTTTGATAAAAAAAACTTAACATGATAAAAATTGACCTGTCTACAGATTACCACATCAATGCAGGTCCTTGTATGATCACCAGCCAGACATAAACGTAAGGACAGAAATCCCTCAAAAGCTGAGGATATTACATTTTTGCACAAGCACATGATATGTATAGGTGCATATGTATTAAATTCTAGTGAAATTGGTCGTGTACAAGATGTCAAACAAATTTCTGTCTAAAGAGACAGATGGATAACATGATCCCAGTGTCCTCTGAGGGTAACAATTTGCCAGTGGTATTTGGTACATGGCACACTCATAGTGATGACATACGTGGACAGGGACGGGATCCACACACGTCATAATGTATATCATCGCCCTGACAGGTAAGTCCACCATCCCTTGGACTTGGGTTGTCACAGAACCTCGTCCTGAATCTCTCCCCTTCTCCACAAGTAGCACTGCACTCAGTCCAGCCCTGCCAATTACCCCACTCGCCATTTACTACAAGTGTAAAATACATGGAAACTGAAAGCAGGAGCTAAGCTATTTCATAACATGAATAAAATTTTGCATACTGCTCATACGTTTGCTTTGATGTAATGTAAATATGTTAATTAACAGAAAATAATAATTACGATATTCTGGAATAGAATGTGTGTGTAAATATATAAAGAATGTAGTAACTGCTAAACAACTTGTCAAGAAATTAAAGTTAAAAACCTTCTGAAGCAGAAACCTCAAAATTTCATTTGATTAATAAAGATGCTGTGATAAGATTTACCTGGACAGCTTGCCATGATGCAGGTCCTGGAGTCTAGGGAGGAGCCAATACACTTCCTACCGCCATTGACAGGTTCAGGGTCAGTACAGGTGCGGGCACGAAACTGGATACCTATCCCACAGGTAGAGCTGCACATACCCCATTCTGACCACTCCGAGTAACGGCCATGTACTGAAAATAAATACAGTACAAAATACAGCTGTTTGTATAGATTTATTGCATGATATATATATCTTTTACTTAGTCTAGTGGCAAGTAGACACCTGCATATATGTTAAAATGGAGTGTGTCAAATATCCCACCTTTGTATCTTTATGTATCCAAATTTCAAACATCTAACTGCAACAAAATTAGCTGACAGATTGAATTCCCCTATTTGTGAACTCCTATTTGTGATCTCTACTGACACCCAACAGAATCAGTGCCTCTTAGTTTGTATTTTGCTATGAATGTTTGTCTGCTAAGTCTCAGTTACATAATGATATACAGGTACAGACTTTTTATCCACATTACACAAATCTTCCCAGTCATAAAATATTTCTGACAACGTTTGACTCATTGTGATTCACACATGCTGTTACAACAGCTAAAACACAGGAATATTTCATCAAAAGGGATAACCTAAAGAAAATGTTTGTAAAACATAAACCTATGACCACTCACTTTCCAACTTCGAAGGAAAAAGAGCTAGACTGTCTACATCAAAGAATGAGTAAGTGTAATTCACAGTGAACAACATATGATATATTGCTGTACTTCTCTCCAGATTTATCAACTTCTGAAGAAAGTTGAATTTCTAGTATCAGAGTAATGGAGTTAAATGCAAAGTATAATCAAGATGATATTAATATACATTCCATCAAAGGTGGGCATATATATGAGAATGAAAGGGGGGAAATCTACACTACTAGCTAACACCATGGCCAACAGAGTACATATAATCTGTCTAAAAAAAACATTCCCTGTCCCACTGCACTAAGTTTTCCCTATATATAGTAATCTACCCTTAACTTCCGTTTGGATATAACTAGAAAAGTTTGGACAGAACACTTCCGCTTACAAGGTAGCTCAATCGGTTAGGGCAATAGTATAACAATCTGAAGTCCTGGGTTCAAATCTCGCTCTAGACCCACTGAATTTCACCCTCAATTCACTGTTTATTTCATCTTTATTATTTCTCATATAAATTCCCTAAGGTATGGTTTTCTTCTCAGAAATAATTTTATCAAAACTAGCGTCATGCTGGAAAAAACAGTTTCCAACACTTAGGGCAAAAATAGTCTTAGAAGATCAAGTTGTCGTTATAGACAGGGAGCACTTGGTAGTAAAAAAAGTCACGCCCTATATCATACTCACCAACAACAGTGATGTAAGCCTCAACAACAGTGATTCCTTCACGGTTACTCGCCTTACATTGCACCTTTCCTGAATCTGACACCTGGGCTGCAATAATTCTGGAATAGGATATCAACAATGTTAATGGTTTTCATTGATTCGGTACAAGTCCATTATCTTAGAGCTTCTTTCTTTTATGCATTCTAAACTTTTGTTGTCAAAGCTTTTATCATGAAAAATAGACCCAGTTAAACTTACTGCAGTTTTTGAGAAATGTATGTTGCTAGGAACTCATGATAACACATCACAAACAACAGTCCCGATCCCGATTGCTCTTCTGTACATGTATCCCTCACTTGTTATTCAATCCGGTTGGAAAACACATCTCACATCTGTGACTTCAAAGTGTGTCAATGTCATATTTTGTTTATACAAATGTGATAGCAAGCTGTGATTGAATCTATGTTTACTTTAGCACAGGTAGTACAAATTAATGCTGTAGGACCCAATAATACCTGAGTGAGTTATTCGGGAGTATCGTGAGCCGCTCCTCTGGTTCAATATCCTGCCATGACCGCTGCCACACAATGTTAGGCTCTGGTTCCCCTTCTGCGACGCAGTTCATCATGATGGTATCCCCCATACTGACTGTTGTGTTCTTCGGCTCAATCTTAAACTGTGGAGGTTCTAAAACACACAAATCAATTAATATGTATCCTTTTCTTGTTCTTCTATAAGCTAAAGGTTAACTCTAATACCCCACTCATCAGTATGTTGGTACTAATATATTTTATAGACATGTTCATTTAATACACATGATAGTGATTAGCCATAGCATGTTTCAAAGGAATAATGAAATCTTTCAGTAATCTGGATACATACGTGCTTCTACATATGATGTGGTTAACGTTTAAAAATTAAAAGGAAATGATCATAGACTGAGAGATTAGTTGTTCTAAAAAGATTTTTCAATAGGCAGACAATTCAAGCTGACTTTAGATTACCCCAATCATTCCTGGTCATAAAGTGTTTTAATATTAAAGTACTTTAGAAAATTAATCAGTCCATGAAACTAATGGATGTAAGATATAATCACCATTGACAGTCAGCATGGCAACACCTGTTGATGTCCCTGCATCATTTGTGGCCACACAATTGTACTCTCCAGCATCAGAACTCTGTTGTCGATAAATTTTGGTTAAATACAGTTCTGTCTTGAGCACAGATTCATCAGCCTTTGTCACTCAGAAAAGTACGAAAACATTCTTAGAAGACTACAAAATTGTAAAAGTTCCAATCAAAGATGGGAGATTAAAACCGTTAACTTGATAGGAATTCATGTGTTTGTGCCTGGCAGATTATTTGTATACACAAGGAAAAAGTCAACTTTGGTCATTTTAAGGACGGATGTCAATCTTAAAATATTTGAAAGATAA
The DNA here is from genome assembly GCF_002113885.1 of Mizuhopecten yessoensis. Taxonomy (NCBI): domain Eukaryota; kingdom Metazoa; phylum Mollusca; class Bivalvia; order Pectinida; family Pectinidae; genus Mizuhopecten; species Mizuhopecten yessoensis. Next base: position 84,861 of record NW_018405055.1, read on the forward strand.
CTGATCAGAAAGATATCAATGGAACCATACATGCCAAGAAATGTGGTTCTGGCTCTACATAATAGATGTAAATTACCTGTACGTAAAATATTCAACCTTTATTGTTTACAATTTGTCGAATGAGTAAAAAGTAAACACAAAGTAAATGGAAGCTCACAAACCTATACCCCCACTGCGATTTTGACCTTGATGGTGATATTAAATGTGTAACACACTGTGTATCTATAAAATTTTGGGATGTTAATGCCTCTTCCTTGACTGGACAGACCTGTTAAGAGTCGTGTGAAAATTATCCTAGTCATAATTCCTGAAATGTTTTAGCCCAAAATGCTCAATGATTGCAAAAATTGCAGATGGAGCAGTGAATGACATTTGACCCTTTGCTATGACCTTGACATTGAGGGTGTGTACCTTTGTGTGATATGCAACACACCGTCTTGTCATAATACTGATCTATGAAGACCTGATCGAGGTAAAAGCTGTCTGGACAAGCAAATCTCATCTCTCCAACAAAATATCAGTCGCATTGATTAATACCAAATGACAAAGGATGGAAGAAAACAAGTGCAGATTTCACATTCAACTTCGGATCTCAGCTTACATTATCATACTTTAAATGTTTTCCCGACAAACTGTTTTCCAGACTATACTCTTTGAGCGAATGACAAAAGTATTCGCATTGAAAATTATTGTTATTCGGGTCCCCATTTCAAAAAGAATTTAATTCAAGTGCCCCAAGTGCTTATTGGGTGAAATATGGTATGCCCCCCATTGTTGAGGTGTATAAACAGGATGATTGAAATGCTGGAATGGTCTTAATGTTAACAACTTACCGTGGCATCATAAATTACAAGTGAGCCATTATGAAGCACCATGATGCGGTCATTATACAGGACTGGGCGTCCATTCTTTGTCCAGTAGATATCTGGCTGAGGGTCTCCCCCTACAGAGCAGGTCAGCATCACCTTCTCTGCTATACTGACCACTGCGTTTCCATCAGGAACTGTTACTCTGGGTGGCACTGTGACAGTAAAATGCACTATTACATTTTCATGCTCAAATCAGACTTACAGAAATTGTAATCAGGGTCTAGTCAACTTTGGTAATGTCCAATTCAAGTGTTTTCTATGTAAACTTAAATGATCTATAATGCATTCAGTCAATGAAACAAATACATGTGATCTCGAGCCTTTAAACAGTTAACCTGGAAATGAATTCTATTGGCAGAGATAATTTAAAATTAATTTGTTGAAATCATAAAATTAAAACTGAATCCCCTTGGCCCAGCTGTGCTTTGAACCAATTTTTAAAAATCTGTTAACTGTTAACTACTGAAGAAATTGCCTTTCAAAAGTACCATGCTGCAATGTTGCTACGATTCGCAAACTGATGCTATCAGTGTAATTTAATGGTATCGGGCAAAGGCTCTGATTTGTTTTGGCACAATTCAAACACACCCACATCCAAATCCAAAAGAACTATTCTGCAAATCTATCGCACAATCTTTTACCAGAATACACAAGTAAAATCTGTATCATGATCCGGTTTTCATTATCTGTGCTGATTAAGCGGCCAGTTTAAATTTACCTGTCTTAGTTACCAAGACATCGCCAAGGACCATCCCAAAGGTGATTCAAAACACTGATTCCAGTGTATATCCCATTTATCACATCCTTTGTTGCATCAGGTATATATACTAAGGATACTGGGGAGAAATAAGAGAGATCTGTCCGACATGATGACCAAGACCTACCTCATATAAAGTCTAAAACAGACTTACCTTTGTACTCAACATGAGGCCTAAGACCTACCTGACATGAGAACTAAGACTTACCTGACATGAGAATTAAGACCTACCTGACATGAGAACTAAGACCTACCTGACATGAGGCCTAAGACCTAGAACTAAGACCTACCTGACATGAGAACTAAGACCTAGAACTAAGACCTACCTGAAATGAGAACTAAGACCTACCTGACATGAGAACTAAGACCTAGAACTAAGACCTACCTGAAATGAGAACTAAGACCTACCTGACATGAGAACTAAGACCTAGAACTAAGACCTACCTGAAATGAGAACTAAGACCTACCTGACATGAGAACTAAGACCTAGAACTAAGACCTACCTGAAATGAGAACTAAGACCTACCTGACATGAGAACTAAGGCCTACCTGACATGAGAACTAAGACCTACCTGACATGAGGCCTAAGACCTAGAACTAAGACCTACTTGACATGAGAACTAAGACCTACCTGACATGAGGCCTAAGACTTACCTGACATGAGAACTAAGACCTACCTGACATGAGGCCTAAGACCTACCTGACATGAGACCTAAGACCTACCTGACATGAGGCCTAAGACTTACCTGACATGAGAACTAAGACCTAGAAGTAAGACCTACCTGACATGAGAACTAAGACCTACCAGACATGAGAACTAATACCTACCTGGCATGAGAACTAAGACCTAGCTACCTGACATGAGAACAAAGACTTACCTGACATGAGAACTAAGACCTACCTGACATGAGGACTAAGACCTACCTGACATGAGACCTAAGACCTACCTGACATGAGGCCTAAGACTTACCTGAAATGAGAACTAAGACCTACCTGACATGAGAACTAAGACCGACCTGACATGAGAACTAAGACTTACCGGACATGAGAACTAAGACCTACCTGACATGAGAACTAATACCTACCTGGCATGAGAACTAAGACCTAGCTACCTGACATGAGAACAAAGACTTACCTGACATGAGAACTAAGACCTACCTGACATGAGAACTAAGACCTACCTGACATGAGAATTCACACCTACCTGACATGAGAACTAAGACCTACCTGACATAAGAACTGTTGCTGACGCCGTCGCTATACCAGCAGGGTTTTCAGCAATACATGTGTAGAGGCCACCATCTTCCCTCCTAGCATTGGTAACCATCAACAAGCTCTTGCCACCAATGTTCTGCTTGTCTGGAAAGAAAAGAACAGCAGATCAATTACAATTTAATAGACAGCTAAATAAAATCGCCCAAAATACAATTTATTTTTTTGTTTAGATTTGATGGCTATAAAAGAGGGTTCCATAGGGAGTATTTAAATGTGCACAACATAAGATATCAGTAGGTTTAAACATAAAGTAAATTACTCATTTATAACAATGATTGAAAATTTGTTTGGAAAGGTGCTATTGATTCAAAATAAATGCCTGTACTTGTCTTCCAATTGAAAATTTGCTGACTATAAAGCGTAACTTTACTTCCAAGCCTTAGCTAGAAATATATTTTCTTTACAAAAAAAAAACTGTTTGCGCATCCTCAGTTAGTTAGAAGTTCATCGACAGCTGCCGATAAAAACAGATAGCTATACCATTAAGGATTTCTTCATTCATTTTTGGTTAAAAATGCCAAGAAAAAAATGGTAATTGATAAGGAGTATCTAACTATATTTTCATAAAGAATTTTGTGAAAAGATTATTTTTAAACTTACTTCATAAAATTATCCCTTTAATACTACAGTCACACTTAAATATGATGTCAATGCAGCTGTTCCAGAGAAGTAGGAAATGTCTTGGCCAATCGAATGCCAGGACATTCAACTTTGACTCTAGCATTGACACAAAAAATATTGAGAACACTGAGTAAGACCTCATAAGGAATTTGGGTAAAGAGCTTTGGAACAATCTCTGCAACTGTTCTTCAGATAAGGTAACAAATACCTCAGCCAATCAATGGCATGTATGTACAGCCTTCTTGGATTCTCAAATCGGAATAGAAAGTTACAACACTTGGTGGTGACCTTATCAGCAACATCAGGACCTAGTTTAAAGTCAATCGCTGTAGCCATTTTGGAGAAGTCAGAAATGTCTCTGTCAATAGGAGGCCAAGATGGCCATCAAGGTTTTAGGATTGGCATACAAAGAAACAACCCTTGTTTAGGACCTTATAATGGAACATTTGTACCAAGTTTTGATGTCACTCTCTGCTGCTGTTCTAGAGCGGTCAAAAGGAACAAATTTGGAGTCAATAGCTTCTGTGGTTCTTAATTGGTTACAGATGACACATGATTTCATAAAGAAGACTGATAGCAGCTAGTGATTAAGAAATAGACGAATATCTGAAACTCCCAATTTTATTGTCATCAGTACATTTTTTTGTTCGTATTAAATTTTTGTACAGGTATCACAAAATAAGATGTGTTTTAAATTGTTTTAAGATTCATTTGCAACAAATCTTATATTTTTATGATCCAAGCAATTTGGGCAACTATGAATGGACTTTTGATTTGGTGAGAATAAAACCCATTAAAAAGCTGATGTGATTCATTATTCCTACTCCCACAATACTCCAAATTATCCCTACAAAGAGACTTCAAAGCATCTGACCTGCTACTGGCTGTCCATTTTTCTCCCAGCGTATGATGGGTGAAGGGACACCGCTGGCCCCACACAACAGTTGTATGATCCCATCTACCACCACTTCCTGACTCTGTGGCAGCAGGTCGATAATGGGGGCCTCTGAGTATTAAAACAAAATTGATAATACATAAATTAAAATTGATAAATGTTACATGAGAAATTTTCCCCTTGCAGTAATTTCTATTGTCTCATTAAGCTGTACATAAATATCGTTGTTGTTTTACTGTTAAAAATAACAAGGCTTCAAAGACAATACTTTTAGTTATTGCAATTATGATCTTAGAAAAGTTGAACATCAACTCATACAAGAGTTGTTTCAGAACAATCTTTACAATTTGTAAAAGGGTATTTCGTAAAAGTGACCTTTGTTATGGCATCACAAGGTCAAAACACAAACTGTTTCAAAGAGATGTTTGTGAACATGTATGTGAAGTTTCATGACCATTGGATAAGAAATAAAGTCTGTAGATGGATGATGTAAAACAAGAGACCCAATGGGCCTGAATCGCTAACCTGGTATTAATCTCACAAATAATCTTTAAAGTGGACTAAAATACAGCTACAGGCAGAATATCAGTGTTTGACTCATAAGAACCTATTAAAGGTTTAAACATATGATGCCTGTGACCTTGAATGTCGAACAAGGACATAAGGTTGAACAGAGTTTATAATCGTCCAACCAAGCATGCTTCTTGCAAAATATCATTACTGGATCTTTTGGTTATACAGAACATTTAAAGATTTAAACATATATTGACCACTGTGACCTTGCATATGGGTGAAGGTCATTTATTTGAAAAAAAACTGATAGTCCTTAATCCCAGCATGTTAATGGCCAAATATCATCACCCTTCGCCTTTTGCTTATTGAGAAGAGGTCGTTTATAAAGGTTTTAAACATATTTGACCCCTGTGACCTTTAATATATGTTGAGGTCATTCAGTTGAATAAACTTGGTAGTCCTTTATCCTAGCATGCTACTGGCCAAACAGCATCATCCTAGGACTTTTGGTTATTGAAAAGATGTTGTTTAAAGGTTTAAAACATATTTGACCATTGTGACCTTGAATAATTGTCAAGGTCATTCATTTTAACAAACTTGGTAGCGCTTCATCCCAGCATGCTACAGGCCAAATATTATAACCCTCAGCCTCTTGGTTATTGAGAAGAAGTAGTTTTAAAGGTTTTAAACATATTTGACCCCTGTGACCTTGAAAATGGGTGAAGGTCATTTGTTTTAACAAACTTGGTAGCCTTTCATCCCAGCATGCAAAAGGCCAAATATCATCACCCTAGGCCTCTTTGTTATTCAGAAGAAGTCGTTCAAAGATTTTGTCATATTTGACCCCTGTGACCTTGGAAATGAGCGAAGTTCATTCATTTGAACATATTTGGTAGCCCTTCATCCCAGCATCTAACTGGCAAAATATCATAACCCTAGGCCTCTTGGTAGTTCAGAAGAAGTTGTTTAAAGGTTTTAAACATATTTGACCCCTGCAACCTTGAAAATGGGCGAAGGTCATTTGTTTGAACAAAATTGGTAGCCCTTCATCCAAGCATGATACTGGCCAAATATCATCACCCTTAGCCTTTTAGTTACTGAGAAGAAGTTGTTTAAAGGTTTTAAACATATTGGACCCCTGTGACCTTGAAAATGGGTGAAGGTCATTTGTTTGAAAAAACTTGGTAGCCCTTAATTTCAGCATGTTAAAAGCCAAATATCATCACCCTAGGCCTTTTGATTATTCAGAAGAAGTCGTTCAAAGATTTGACATATTTGACCCCAGTGACCTTGGAAATGGGAGAAGGTCATTTGTTTGAACAAACTTGGTAGCCCTTCATCCCAGCATGTTACTGGCCAAATATCATCACCCTATGCCTCTTGGTTCTTCAGAAGAAGTCGTTCAAAGATTTTAACATATTTGACTCCTGTGACCTTGAAAATGGATGAAGGTCATTCATTTGAACAAACTTGGTAGCCCTTGATTCCAGGATGCTACTGGCCAAATATCATTATCCTAGGCCTTTTGGTTACTGAAAAGAAGTTGTTTAAGTAAAAAGTTGAC
>NW_018405055.1:92757-104788 GCF_002113885.1 Mizuhopecten yessoensis
AAAAATAACAACACTTTGTCAGGACCATGAGGCGATCATTCCTACCAACTTTCAGTTCAATCGGCCCAGCAGAACTTGACTTTAAGTTTGAAATGTAAAATGTTAACGGACGACGGACGACGACGGATGAAAACGGATAGCAATAGGTCACTTGAGCTAAAGCTCAGGTGACCTAAAAAGAAGGAATCCATTAATTATGATATTTGTCTAAAGTTACTTTATCATGCCAGTAGTATATTTACCTGTATACCCCTTATCATGAGAGGAGAGCCTGAGGGTTCATATATGATTTTGCTGCGGTCGTCCCGAAGTCTCTGTCCATCTTTGTACCAAGTAATCACTGGAGTAGGGTCTCCAGTTACCTCACAGGGCAAAGTGACCGATACATTACCCAGGAATGCTGTGATCAGACGACTGCTCTCCTGTATAAATGGGGGCACTGAAGGAGACAGAGGTCAAAGGTAAGCTAATAAATTAAAGATATAAAACTATCGATTTTTTATACAGGACCTGGAGTCGCAGAAAAGAATGATAAAGCATCCTTGTACACAAAACACAATGCATGTTGAACAATGTGTGTACTTTTGAACTGTATGGACTGTGAAGGGCCTTGGATAAATTCATCAATATTTAGGTTATATGTACATGTATCAGAATGGTCATTTTAGGTGACCAATGTCAAAGGTCAATGCAATATACACCCCTATCATCATTGGTATCTTCTTAATGAAAGACAGCACTCAGAATTTGAAGACAGGGATCAAATGTCAATGAAATAAAACTACACTATTATCAGTTTGTGACTCTATTCAATGAACTAGGGCACAGGGGTGACAGGTCAAAGGTCGTTCAAACATACTCAACACTATTATAAGTTCAGAACTAAATTTATTTAGGGCCTTTTAGAAGACAGATAACAGGTCTTTTATACATTACATCATATCAATTCACTATTTCTCTCCATAAATGGAGGAAATGGGGAGACAGGTCATAGGTCAGTCACACATAACTACAGTAAAATCAATTTGGTAGTTGTTATTGTCAATGAATGAGGGACAAGAGGTCAAAAACCAACGACAGGATAAAATTTGTTTTTAATTGACATCTTTCGTCAGTGAATGAGAAGCATTAAGAAATGTATTGAATGAAATCTTAGTTATCTGTCATTTACTGTCTTCAAATTTGTTTTTAATTGACATCTCTCGTCAGTGAATGAGAAGCATTAAGAAATGTAGTGAATGAAATCTTAGTTATCTGTCATTTACTGTCTTCAAAAAAGGGGCTTAGCCTGGTTTTAGGAAGAAGCAGACTGACTCAGGATGGGCACGTCAAAACAGAATCAACAGGATAGCTTGGAAGCTTTCTCGAGGCTTGCCCTCTGGTAGACTGTCATTCCAACCTTCCTGTATACCCGTTGTTAAGTAAATAGGAGATAGAGTTTGTCTGGGCCTTGGTTAGGCACCAGCCAGGTCTGGAATTATGTTTTTTATCAATTTTCAAGGTTAGAAGACCATTTCTATGTTCAATAAGTTTTTGACACAAATCTCCCTCTGCCATCTGTTGTCTGGCTACGACTCTGGATTAGGAATGACAAAAACCTTATTTTTTCATTAAACTATGTGTTTAACCCCTAGTCTTTGCAGAGGTTCACAAGTCACCAAAACTAGCCTGCATTTGGTTTAACATCCCATTATCACAGCAGCTGTGGGCAGGGCCCATATGTACCAACGTTTACAACAGAAGGGAGTGGTGGTTTTCTTCTGCCTTTTAGTAAGGGTACCAGCACGAGTCTCAGACAGGTTAGTTTGGTCGATTCTGGAGTCACTTCCAACCCATGAGACATCCAGTCTGCCCTCCAGAGTTTGGTATTAAACTACCATATTAGGTCTAAAGATAGCAATCCTGTTTTATTTCATAGAAACAGTGGGTGGTTGTTGAAGATGTGCAAAGTTAAGTAATGATAATCTGCAATGAAATTCGTGATCTGATGTGCATTTACCAAACACACGGAGAGTTCTGTAGACAACGTCAATGCCAGCCTGGTTGACAGCTGTACAGGTGTAGTTTCCAGCATCAGTGGATCTGTTGGAAAAATTAAATAAACTATGTAAGACAATATTACCAAAAATGACTTGTTTATCTTGTTCACATTAACTAATTGTTATTTGAAAACAAGAGATCCCAGGGGGATCTTGGGGCCTACCATTGTACCATCTTTAATATTAGTTCAGTTCAATCTTTTCTCTTCTTTTCTATCATCTGTTTGATTAAGTCACCTGAACAGTAAATGTACCTTGAGGTAACCATTTTGTTTATTCCATCAATCTCAAAAGTAAACATGCACAATTTAGGACGAAGGAGTACGTTCTGAGTAAAAGCAATAACAAACATTCATTGTCCAAATCCAAGATGGCCACCTGTTGGCCATTTTGTTCATCCAATCTCAAAAGTAAACATGTACAACTAGAGACCAAGGGGAACTTAACTTACATATCAAATTTGAGAAAAAAATCCTCCTGGACTTCCTAAGAAATAGCGATAACAAACATTCACTGTCCAAATCAAAGATGGCCTCCTGTCAGCCATTTTGTTTCTCCGATCAGTCTCATAACAGTAACCATGCACAATTGAGAGATTAAGGAAAACCTACATATAAACTTTGAGAAAGATCCCTCCCGACTTTCTGGGAAATAGCGGTAACAAGAACTGGGTAAGGACAATTTGAATAGCCCACGATCAAGGTTTGTTTAAGGACGGACGACAGACGATTTGAATAGCCCACCGTCATCAGATACAGATGATTGGCTATTCAAATCACCTGTCGTCCATCCTTAAACAACTCTTGTTAAAGGCTAAAAATGCCTAGTAGAGGCTTTGACAAGCTTGTTGCAATGGTTGATGTGGTCAAATATAAATGGCTTGACAAAGTTAGGCTATCACAAGCCTGTTTAATCATGGAAGATATATTTGACATTACCTAATTCATGTCCTTGTTAATAGCATGTTATACCCTAACGAACCAAACCAAATCAAACCAAGCTTTACCTTATGGAGGCTATGGCACGTCTGTTTGCATATATGATGTTGGCAGATATATACGACTTGACCAAGTGAGGCTATGAAAAGCTGTTTCGCATGTATAATTTAGTAACATATATTTGACTTTACCTACTGGAGGCTATGACAAGCTTATGGCTATATTTGACATAGCGAGACCGGCTGGTGTCTATGAGTTGGCCATCCTTTCTCCAGGTGGTCTTAGCCCTGGGACTGGCGGTCACACGACATGGGAACACAACTTTTTCTCCAATCTGGGCGGTGTAATCCCTTCGTCCAGAGATAATAGAGGGTTTTACTGAAAAGTTTTTAAGAATAAAATCAAGATAGATACAAGAATTACACAGAAGTGGATGTGTTGCCTGCCAAGCTTGTGTGGAATGATGGCTGATTGGAATTAATTATATTTGCCAATGTATTATTGAACTGATTACAGCAGACTCATCAAATATTTGTGAATTTGGCCATATAACAAGCAAGAGTGGCAAAGGACTTTGGAAGTGGGTAAATAATAGTAGCACCATCTGATAATTCCTTCTAAAGACATCATCAGGAAATGGTCAGTTAATTAGATCACACCAGCTCCATTAAATGAATTTTGCTGAACATCAGACTTGAGTGATAATCTACTTTGGTAGAAAGTTTCCCAGACAAAATTCATGAAAATCTGACAACTCCTTAAAAACACATTATCCAAAATTCATGTCATTCATATTGCAGCTGTCTTATAAAATACATTTGTTTTGCTAGAATTTGACCAAGCATCAAACTCAATCCAGAGCAAGTTCAACGGGCAAGTTTCATCAGAATCTTTTACAAAAATGCCTGGAATCAAATCTGTACAAAATCCAAGTTGGCCGCTTGCAGCCATATTGCATTTTGGATCCAACTCAAAATAAATTCAAATCAATCTCAAGTGGGTAATGGGTACTATAGGTATGTAAAAGTTTCATAAAAACCAAAGCAATCCTTTAAGAGTTATCGCACAGAAACCTTGAAACCTATCTACGAAATCCAAGATAGCAACTACAAACATTTCTCTAAGAGTTGTACTTATTTCATGGAAACCATTTGTGCAAATGACAACACTGCTGACACTAACACAGTAATCCCTATATAAAATGACCAAATGATAATATAAATTGCAATTGAATTATGGCATTGGTAAACAGATACATGTACAATATTTTCTGTCAGTAAGCACAGTTTACTTAATTCAAATTTGAACAGTTATTAACAATTAATAGTTATTATATATGGACTACAGTGGTATATAATCAAATTAAAGATTTACCAAAATGTTGCTCATCAACTTGTATATATCTTACTTAGAGTCCTGAGTCTTACAATGCGGTACGCAAGATCAACAGGGTTTGCAGCAATACATCTGTAAACACCACTATCCTTTCTAGTAACTCTTCTTAGATGCAAGGTTCCATTCTCCAGAACAACTGTAATAAGAAATGTTGAAATAAACACTTCTTGTCATATTTTCATGCATGTAGTAATTTTAAAAGTACATGTAATGTACACATAATTGCTACTGTTCATTGCAAGTCCAACCAATAGTAATTGTATTATGAGATAACACACTGTTTACATGTTACTGACCTTGGTGTGGTTGAAGCTGAGTGAAAAATCCCTTGGACCATGAGATTGTGGGTTTAGGCTGACCTACTGCATCGCAGGGGAGGTAAGCGTCATTGCCAACCAAAACCTCCATACGCAAGTCCCTTGGGCCAACGATACCAGGAGGCACTACAAGGAAAATATATATATGTGCAACAGCTATTTTCAGCCATCAATTCTTTAAAATTGGAACATGTAACTTCATTATCACAGATTTTGTTAGTCAAGAGTGTAGGTTTATAATCAACATACAATAACACAAATCTGTGAAATGTTTTGATGTTTCCCATATCAATTTTTTAAAAACATTAAATGTTTCAATTGAATTAAATAAATATGGTATACTGACAAAGAAATACACTTCCATTGCATCATCTGTGAAGTAGTAAGGATGACAGGAAGGACACAGACTAATTAATATGTCCTAATTTCATTGCGGGACATACACTTTTTTAATGAAGAGTTAACAAAGCATGAATTACAAAACAATAGCTACCTTGTAAGCTGAGGTTGATGCGCTTTGTGTCATTGCCAACAAGATTGGTGACCACACATTCATACATGCCCTGGTCCTCCAGACGCACACGGCTGAACTGAATGGCCCCAAATGACACCTGATGACGGAGACTGGAAAGAGGGAATGGGTAGCCATCTTTCTTCCAGGTCACAATGGGGTCAGGGTATCCACCATACTCACAGGGTAGGACAACTGATGTATCAACAACACCTGTCACTTCATTCACAAGATCTGTGATCCTCGGGGGCACTGTGTGATGGAAACAAAACCTGTACTGCCTGGTAAATAGAGACACCGTCAGGGAAGTAACTCGCCGAGTTCAAAGTACGGTTAAGGAATATTTGCTATCACTAATTCCTTTTGTTTAACATGTGAGTATCTTTTAGTCTGTGTTACAAGCATAATTGACTGTGATATTTTATACTTGTGATGCAATGTTGTTATCCATTCTGAAAGTGGACCCTTGGGTCTGTTGAATTGGAAATAAATAAATAAGCATAGCTATATAGAGACACTGTCAGTGAAGTAACACAGTTATATAGGGACACTGTCAGGGAAGTAACACAGTTACAAAGGGACACTGTTCAGTGACGTAACACAGTTATATAGGGGAACTGTTCAGGGAAGTAACACAGTTACATAGGGACACTGTTCAGGGAAGTAACACAGTCATATAGGGACACTGTCAGGGAAGGAACACAGTTATATAGGGACACTTTCAGGGAAGTAACACAGTTATATAGGGACACTGTTCAGGGAAGTAACACAGTTATATAGGGACACTGTCAGTGAAGTAACACAGTTATATAGGGACACTGTCAGGGAAGTAACACAGTTACAAAGGGACACTGTTCAGTGACGTAACACAGTTATATAGGGGAACTGTTCAGGGAAGTAACACAGTTACATAGGGACACTGTTCAGGGAAGTAGCACAGCTATATAGGGACACTGTTCAGGGAAGTAACACAGCTATATAGGGACACTGTCAGTGAAGTAACACAGTTATATAGGGACACTGTCAGGGAAGTAACACAGTTATATAGGGACACTGTTCAGGAAAGTAACACAGTTATATAGGGAAACTGTTCAGGAAAGTAACACAGTTATATAGGGAAACTGTTCAGGGAAGTAACACAGTTACATAGGGACACTGTTCAGGGAAGTAACACAGCTATATAGGGACACTGTTCAGGGAAGTAACACAGTTATATAGGGACACTGTTCAGGGAAGTAACACAGTTATATAGGGACACTGTCATGGAAGTAACAGTTATATAGGGACACTGTTCAGAGAAGTAACACAGTTATATAGGGGCACTGTCCAGGGAAGAAACACACTTATATAGGGGCACTATTCAGGGAAGTAACACAGTTATATAGGGACACTGTTCAGGGAAGTAACACAGTTATATAGCGACACTGTTCAGCGAAGTAACACAGTTACATAGGGACACTGTTCGGGGAAGTAACACAGTTATATAGGGACACTGTTCAGGGAAGTAACACAGTTAAATAGGGACACTGTCATGGAAGTAACACAGTTATATAGGGACACTGTCAAATAAACAGCATGATACTAAGTAGAATCAGTCACATAAACACGTTGCTATATAGGAACACAGTTACATAAACATGTTACTATTAACATAAATATACAGTTAGATCCAAGTTATTCAAAGGATCAATGGTGAAAACATGATGATACTGGTCATATTGGTAAAGACATGTTATGAAGTAACACCTACCCATTACAGTAACAGTAAAGTTAAGACTTGTCGAGCCAGCAGAGTTGGTGACAACACATGTATAGAAGCCTTCCTGGGGGCGGTCAGCATCATTCAGCAGCAGTGTCTCACCCCTGTCCAATATCTGGAAGAACCGACTGTCCCGGGCAACAAGACCACCCTGCCAGTACCATGTGATATCTGGGGGTGGGATTCCCAAAGTGGGGCAACGCAGAGCAAGATTGTTGCCCAAGACAACAGACTTCTCCTGTAGAGCCTGAGAACCGTTAATGCGAGGACGCACTGAAAATATTATTTATCATACATTTCAACTAATTCCATGTTTAAAAGAAAAAGAACAAAAAACAGGATTTTTTTCCCCTTGCAGAATTAAAAACAACAAAAAAGGACAGAGACAGTTCAACCTGTGATACTGATTTGTAGTTTACTCCCCAGTAATATTCATTTTTTTCTGTTAATTTCATATATTCTTCAACTATTAAAACAACAAAATATTTTCATTATCATTGACATTTTTAATAAAACCCATCACCATTGATATTGACTTGAAAGAATTTCTCGGCGAATCCAGCTCCATTCTCAGCATGACACATGTATTGGGCCGTGTCACCTATTCTGGCGGTGTGGATCCTCAGGACCTATTACATGAGGGACGCATTTCATTCACATAAATTTAAACTGCATTAACATAATATTTACACATCTCAGTAATAATACTAACAATAAATAATAATAATTCTGCTTTTTCACAACCTAGTTCGTAGGTCATCTCAAAGCGGTTCTCAAATTATTATCCGTGGTTATAGGGCCTTTGCATCCAGCCAATATCTTTCTCAACTCCCTTGAGAGCATAAAGCCGGGAGTTAAGTATCTTGTTCAAAGAAACAACAGTGTTGTGACGTGACTCGAACCAGCAACCATACGGTCACGAGTCCGGTGTGCTACCACTAGACTACTGCCTCCATTGCCTCAGTGTGAACTAGAATTGTAAGCCAAAGGCTAACTAATACCCCCATCTGCTATATAAACCAGAACTGTAATCTAAAGGTTTACTAAGGCAAAGCATTGCAAAGCAATCCATAGTCTCCCACCAGTAATGATTTCTTTATTGACTTAGCTGTACACTTATTTATGTATACTGGTCACTGACATACTTCCTGTACTCCCTCCCCATGCCAAAAGACTTGTTAGCCCAGATGAACCACTTTTGCTAAATTTGTCCAATTAGTTAAGGAAAAGATGTCAAGACAAAGATTTTTAACAAAGTTAAGGAAAAGATGTCAAGACAAAGAATTTTAACAAAGGGCCAAAACTCCTTAAAAAGGGTCGAAATGAAAAAAATACTAGCCTGATGCACGACATCAGGGGGTAATTACAATATCTGTTAACTTTCAATGAAATCGGCCCAGTAGTTTATGAGGCAGACAAATGTTTATTCAACAAAAGGCCAGAACTCCTTTTAAATGGGTTGTAATGAAAAAGTACTACTTGAATGTACAACGTCAGGGGGCAGTTACTATATCTGTAAAAATTGTTGAAATTGGCCCAGTAGATTAGGAAAAGTTGTCAGGACAAGAATTTTTCAACAAAGGGCCTTAACTCCAAAAAAAAAAAGGGTTGGAAAAAAAAATACCTGGATGCACAACATAAGGGCGTAGTTATCATATCTGAAAACTTTCGTTGAAATTGGCCGCATAGTCTTGGAGGAGTTGTCAGGAGAAGTATTTTTCAACAAAGGGCCTTTACTCCAAAAAAAAGGGACAGATTGAAAAAAATAAACCTGGATGCACAGCATCAGGTGGTAGTTATCATATGTGAAAACTGTCATTGAAATTGGCCCTGAAGTTTTGGGGAAGTTGTCCAGGAAAGCATTTTTTTTAAAAGGCAATAACTCCGTAAAAAACGATCATAATGGAAAAATTGGACCTGGATGCACAACTACATGTGGTAGTTTCAAAACTGGAAAGTTTCGTTGAAATTGGTCCATTACTTTAGAAGGAGTTGTCCAGACAAAAAAAATCTACGGATGAACCGACAGACAGACAAGCTGATTCCAGTATACCCCCCCCCTAAATTCGTTGAGGGGTATAATGATTATATTTCAAACAGTAAATAAAAAAGCTTTAGGGTGTATACTAAAATTGTATGGCACAGGCCAACTATAACCCCCCTAAGCCTTAAAATTAGCTTAATAAATTAAAGTCAGTTGCAATTTACATCAAGTAATGAAAATGTGTAACAATTTCATAAAAGTTTGTTCAAAGATTTTATAAGCCTAATTCTAGACATTTGTATCATGAAAATAAGAACAAAACTTTGCCAAAGATTTCACAAAAGAGGCTAAATTCCTATAAAACAGCAGGAAAAAAGGTGTGTGTGTGTGTTTAAGGGCAGGTAGTTTCAGAGGGAGGTGATTATATCCACAAAATTCTGATGTAAACTGAAGAGAAATTAGGTTCACGATTTAAGTTATCTTCACACCCAACTAGTAATATATTCAACACAGTGTGTTTTCAAACTCTATCTGTAAGCAAAATGTCCCATAGGCAAGGGACAAATTAAATATATATGCACACATCATTTTTCATGAAAACTTTGCAGCTTGACAAAGAGACAAATCAGTCTGGAGATGTTGCCAATGTTTATATGTACATTTTATATATGCCTACTCCCCTACAGAGTTGATTGCTGTACAAATTGCAACCATACTGGATCGCATCCACCACTTTGATACATGATTGATCTTATTGAAACTAGAAAATCTCTGTAAGACATAAATGCCCCCGCTCATGGATGGGACGGGGGGCATAAAAATAAAGCTTGGCTGAATGTTTGACATTTCCAGATATTGACAGATTATTTAACACAAAGACATACTATACCTGTCCCCCTGCAATGATGCTGATGTGTGAGTTCTGGGCCAGCTCAATGACACGCCCATCCTTTTGCCACTGTATCCCAGGATCTGGAATACCTGTGACGGGACATTCCAGTGTGACCTGCTCTCCCTCTAACACTGTGATGACCGGCTTCTCTGACGCATTTGTAATTGATGGTCTCACTGTGTAATACATCAAATATTTTTTTTATTTCTTTAAAAACTACATTGAGTAAATAATATAAATTAATAAACAATCGGCAAGAATTGAACAGATATATTTGTTAGATTATAGAAGATCCTCTTTGTGCTGACATCTGTATGACAATACATATTTGTTTTCATAGATTTTTGATTTTTACGAAATGTGGGCAGAATACCTGCAATTTTAGAAAACGCTGGATACCGAAACTCTTACATGTGAGTTTTGACTTTTTTGTCTCAGTTATGCATTGTAGTTGCTTATCTCCTTATGAGGGAAGAGAGACACTGCTAAAAGCATTCATGTCTGATAATAGCCACGCTACAGGAGTGGAAACACACCAAACACTCGAAGGTAGAAATTCATGGAGTCCTCCCCAGCAGAGTTGAGTGCTGTACAAGTATACTGGACAGCATCCACCACTTTAGCATTGCGGATCTCCAGTCTACGGTTACGGTTGGTGACATTCAGGTTCTGGTATGGAAAGTTATTCAGAGGAACACGATCCTTCAACCAAAATACAGAGGGAGTAGGAATACCTCCTGTCACAGGGCACTCCATGACTGCGTTTCCATTCTCTTTTACCGTAAAGTTGGTTTTTACGGACTTGTCAAGTTGGGGTGGTACTGCAAATACAAAATAATGGTGTGTTTCATGGTATAGATCTGTCAAGTCAAAACAATTAGAATTTCATAATTTAGATTTATTCTGAAAACCTATGTATAATATAATGGTTTCATTTTACTTAAGTGATTTCTTTAAAAGTGTTTCCTTTTTTAAATATATAGGTGAAACTTGCTCAGATATACTGTGAAACTTCCTTTCCAAAAGCAAAAATTTGTTTAAACTGCATTGACTTTTTGATAGATTATACCTCACCAATTAATCGAGAAATATAACATTACCGACATTTTTTTCAAACACAAAGAATTAGAGAAAAAGTCCTTGCATCGGTCCTTTTTATCAATACCTAGAATCATGAGTTGGAAGTTTTTGCGGAGTTGTCCAGCCTCATTAGTAGCTTGACAAGTATAGGTGGCACTATCACCAGTCTGAGCACGCTCAATCTGAAGCTGCTTGTTGTTGCTTAGGAGACTGATCCTCTCTGTCTGTTGGACTGGCTGGTCATTAAGGAACCACTTGACTGTTGGAGTGGGGACTCCTGATACATCACATTCCAACAAAACAGTCCGGTTGACAACGACACGCGGTGTGTACACAGTGTTGGACTCATCAATGTCTGGGGGAACTGTGGAAGCAGAGTTAATGGCATTAGGGCTAGCTTATTGTGGGTAGCTTTTCAAACATAGACATTTTAAAGAAAACTCTTTTAAAAAAACTTTCAAGGTCTCTAAATTTCTGAATTAAAATTACAACAAAGAAGTTTTATCACCTACCCAGTACCACCAGCTCCATGTCGGCCATGTCTCGGCCAGCACGGTTTGTTGCTACACATCTGTACATGCCACGATCATTATTTGTAGCGTTGATGATTCTCAGCTGTCGTCCTCCATCAAGTAACACTACTCGCTCTGTGAAGATCATCACATGTCCATTCTTCTGCCACTCAATGTTTGGCTGGGGGATACCATTTGCCGGACAATTAAGGACAGTTGTTCGACCTCTTATAACTTTGGTGATTTCATCGTAAGTGTCATCTATACTTGGTGGTACTATAAGGATAAAAGACAAGAGGCCCATGGGCCTTAACGGTCACCTGATATATTTATACAGAGAGTTGATTTTGTTTTTAACATGAACAGAAATATTATTCAAAGTGACAAAAAACAATAAAACCACCTTACTCAATATCTAGCATACAGATTTCAGACTAAAAAGGATTTGAAACTAGCACCTCTGATTCTTAACAAGGAAAATGAAGAAATTTTAGCACACTGACTCCTTTGAGCCCCACCCTACAGCCCTTGGGGGTAGGGCTGGCTCAAAATTTTCAAAGTATCAAACTGTCAATTCAAGGTTATAATTCCAATCAAGTTATTA
>NW_018405055.1:105285-115216 GCF_002113885.1 Mizuhopecten yessoensis
ACCCTTTTTGGCCCCGCCCCTTAGGCCCCTGGGGGATTGGGACTACACCGGCCACTATTTTTGTTGACCTTTGTCCATGGAAGGTCCCTGCAAAATTTCATTGAAATTGGTTCAGGGGTTTTGGAGAAGAAGATTTTTGAAATTTTAGTCAATTTGACCCTTTTTGGCCCCGCCCCTCACGCCCCTGGAGCCTAAGGGCTAAACCGGCAACTACTTTTGTTGACCTTTGTCCATGGAAGGTCCCTGCAAAATTTCATTGAAATTGGTTCAGGGGTTTTGGAGAAGAAGTCGAAAATGTAAATTGTTTACGGACGCACGACGGACGACGGACAACGACGGACAAAAGGCGATCGCAATAGGTCACTTGAGACTTTGTCTCAGGTGACCTAAAAACTACTATTCAACTGTTATATTTTTATGACCATGTTCTAGTGTACAGCTATATCTGAATAACAAACTTGAACTGTCGAAATTCTAGATAATGCCAGGTAGCCATCTTTCCTCTGATAGGTCTGAAAATATAACAGGCAAAACCAAGGACCAATAGAAACCTAACATATTAAACTTCAGATAGGTCTGCCAAGTCTATTTCTTGAGAAAAAGTGACAACAAACTTGAACTGTCAAAATTCAAGATGGATGCCTGGTGGCAATCTCATTTTTCCATTCTCTCTTAAGATGACAGATGCACAGCTAAAAGAAATATCTGTCAATCAAGTAAAAAAAAATCTGTCGAGTACTATTTTAACAAACTTTAATTGTCAAAACCAAGATGGCTGTCTGATGGTCATTTTGATTTTCAAATCAGTTTTGAAATAGAACCTGCACTACTATGCACCAAGAGAACATTCGTAGGAAATTTGAGAAAGATCTGTCAAGTACTTCTTGAGCAAAAGTGACTACAAATTTTGTTTAAGGACATAAGACACAAGACAGAAAAGTATGGATGACAGACCATTGATAAAAGGGGAATTAGGATGACCCACCATCTGAAGATGTGGGGTTTTATAAACTCAGTTATACATAATTTAACATAAAATTTCATCATTAATAACCTTACTACAATTTCATCATTGCAAGTATCATTGATAGCTACTTCAGCCTGAATACCTACCATACACTTCAAGATCAAATGTTTGTTCCGACTCTCCAGCTTCGTTTGTGGCCACACACATGTAGGCTCCTGCATCATCTACCTCAGCAGCGAGTATATACAACTCACGTCCCCCGGCAGTGACTCGGATATCCTGGCGATCCTCAGACAGAAGAATAGGGGACCCATTTTTGAACCACCTGATGTTTGGTGGTGGTGTACCACTGGCAGGGCAGTAGATTGTGAATGGTTCACCAATAACCACCCTGGGGTTCTTATCCACATCTGCACCTATTTTTGGAGGAACTGCAAAACCAATTCATAGTCTTTAGTTTACAAATCAATCAAAAATCTTTTCCTGAAGTTATAACAAAGCTGACAGCTTACTTTTATTTGGCTTTATATAATTATAAACAAATAAATTAACTTTGAAAAAAGCTACAAATCTACAATAACTGCAAAAGGCTTATGAACAAATTGTGTTCCTTCTGTTCAATTTACAAACAGTGTAATTAATACATTTTATTTGACCACTTAAAATCAGTGATTGGAAACTGTGATTAAAGTGTTGATCTGGTTAGAGATGACACAGACAACATCATAAATGTCATTTTTAAACTTCATTTTTTCATACAATAACAAACTGGTAATGATATGGTATTTTGTCCCTTTTGATTAAAGACTTATGGGGGGGAGGGGAATGCAACTAAAAGCATTCATGAATTTAAAATCTGATCATGTGTCTCAAACACTTTGTCAGAGATAATTTGACAAAACCCCACTACAAAGTTTAGAGCTATTTTATTACCCTGTATTAAAGTCTGGGAAGTTTAACTGATACTCTACCTTGTATGTTAACGTTGAGTACGAGTTCGCTCTGCCCTGCTGGATTGACTGCCCTGCATGTGTATGTGCCTGTGTTGAACACCTGAGAACGGACAATCTCCAGTTGGCGACCATTATTTCTAATACGAATGTTGGGGTTTAGTTCTGGAGTTACTTTTCTTCCATCCTTGAACCATGTGATTTCCGGTGTAGGTGTTCCTGTTGCTGGGCAGTCTAAGGTCAGCGAACTGTTCACGACAGCCTTGGGACTGATGTTGATGTTTATAATAGGAATCTTTGATGGAACTGTACAAACCAATTTAGCACATTAAGAAAGTGTTTGATGTGAAATAACAACTGAGAAGAGAAATAACAATAATACTTGTACTGACAACAATCTGTCAGCTTCTAAACTTTAAACAGGACAATTTAGAAAGTGTTTTGGCAACACATTATTTTACATGGTTTTTGATCCTAATATTATACTTGCTACACTTAATATCCCTACCAAATATGTCAGTGTTGAAGTCGAAGGTGGACTTTCCAGCCTTGTTCAGAGCCTCACACCTGTATATGGCAGTATCGGACAGCCTGACAGCCTGGATACGTAGTTGGCGGCCCCTAGACAGAATGTCATAGCGTGGATTGAGTGTGGGGTCCAGGAGGAAGCCATCTTTGTACCATGTGATCTCAGGGGTGGGATTACCTTCCGCATGACAGTTCAACACTAGCGTCCTATTGAGGACTACATCAGGCGTAGAGTCAAGGCCTTCCTCAGAGATCCTGGCTGGCACTGAAAACGGTATCAGAATTGACAACTCCTATTTTGCAATGAATGACTTTAATATCACACTATACAAAAACAAGGCATTAATTATTTTTAGCTTTTAGTAAGTTGTTTTGTGTTTGAACAAAATCCCATTTCATTTATATATCAAATACTTTTATCATATGCCAAATTTGCTCATATCAACAAGTAAATTTTAATGATGTGTTTATTAATTGTCAACAAATAAATTTCATTCCATCCACTAATTAACAATGAATTATACAAGAAACATGGATATGGTTTTACAAGGAATATGCTTCTTTGTATAACTGAAGGAATCCAATATGACACCTACCTAACACATTCACATCAAAAGCTTTTTCATTAGCACCAGCCACATTTTCGGCTCGACAGATAAACCTTGTTGCATCATCTTGCTGTGCGTTTTGAATCTGTAATGTGAATCCCTCATTCAGGATCAGATAGCTAGATGAATTGAACTTGATTGGCTGATTTCCCTTGAACCACGTAATTTTTGGTAATGGTTTTCCTGATGCAGGGCAATTCAGAAGGAGGTCTCCATCCTCCACAACCTCCGGAATGTGAACAGTGTCTGAATCCTCTATCTGGGGTGGCACTGTTACAATAACAACAAAAATAACCGATGAAGGTTAACAGATTCAGGGTCATTCTATCCAATATATCTAGATTATTTTTTTCAATATAATCAATTCATATTAATTTGTCCTAATTAGCCCATTGGACATAAAAGGAACTTATTTTTTTAATTTGAATTTTTATTCATTTCATGAAACAAAGAATTGCTATAGATAAAAATACATGTATATGTTCAAGCTCACCATTGATTTTGACATTAAATTCGTGCTGTGTATTTCCTGCAATGTTTTCCCCAACACATCTATACAGTCCTGCATCTGTAATCCTAGCATCGACAACCTCTAGCCTGCGACCGCCCGCATATAATTTAATGTTAGGGTCAAGCAGTGGAGAGATGTATTCTCCGTTCTTGAACCAGCTGATTTGAGGTAGAGGGATACCATTTACTGGACAGTTGATGGTAAGGGTTTGCTTCACCTTTACAGACAGGGTACCATTAGACACAGTGCCCGGGTCAATCCTTGGGGGCACTACCAAAGTCAACAGCAAATACATTACATTGTATACCACAACAGAGACACACAGGAACTTATGTATATATGTATATTTTATATGGCAAAATCCAAACTACAACTGCAATTTTTTCATTTATTAATTCAGAATATGAATATGTTTTGATGACCTGTGTACTGTAAATGATTGACAGGAGTTCATTCTTACTCCCGCAATTAATAGTGCATTTATCTTTCTTATCAACAATAGTAATTCATAGTACCGGTACCTATGTTTATTTAAATCTTATTTGATAGAAATTTTGTTCGAAGTACAAGTGCCACAAATTTTCATAATAGCCTAAAAAGTTCTTTCTTTAAACATTCAGTGTGGTTTAATTTCGAGTGGTAAAATATGCTTAGAATTATATTCTGGGGTCTCCCCGGAACCACCAAATAAACAAAATTGAATCCCAAGCAAAATGTTATGCTTGACAGTAATAGAAAGGGACATCAATCCAAACTTGAAGGTTTTGTATTACATAATTACCATGGACATCAACATCAAATTCTTTCTTAGAAGACCCAGCTATGTTGGTGGCCACACAGGAATAGTGTGCAGTGTCTTCAACAGCAGCCCGAGGAATGACCAGCTCCTTGCCATTGGCAGAGATACGTACATGTGACAGTTCCTCCTCAGTGAAGGGTTCATCATTTTTCAGCCAGTTGATGGTGGGCGGAGGATCTGCCTCCACAGTACAAACCATGGTCAGTGTTTCATTAGCCCTCACAGTGTGGCTCTCCGGGATGGGGATATCCCCACGGTCACCACCTATTACCTTGGGTGCCACTGAGAAATAAACAAATAAATTCAACGTAACATATACTATTTACATGAAAACATTTATAGTACATATCAATTTTTCAAAATGTGTTCAAAGAAATGAATCTACCAACAGCATAATCATCAACTATCTAAATTAAAACTTCCATTATACTTTAGTATATTTTTGGAGAAAATACTGTTATAATTATAAAAAAAATCAAAAGTCAAAACAAGATATATTTATGCACTGACTTTCAAGCAGTGACGTTTACACCAATCATTAAAGAAATTAGTGCCCTTAGACTACATTCAGTCTTACCAAGGACTTTAAGTCTAGTTGTGTGGTCAACTTCCCCAGCAATGTTGGTTGCCAGGCAGCGATACTCTCCGGAATCCTCAGCTGAGATGCTTTCCAGCTCAAGGGAGCCATCTGGCAAGATGCTCACACCAAAGTCATCAGATGACAGTGCAACATCATCCTTGTACCAAGTGATGTCTGGGGGTGGGGTCCCTGTGGCTGGGCACTCAAGGATCACATCACTGTTCTCTATCTCCGAGGTATTTGTCAGGAGGTTACCCGGCAAGGTAGGCAGAGCTTAACATGAAAACAAGAGTTGTAAATTCTCTTTTGTATTTGAACATAACAATAGTAAAATCTCATGTCATGAATGCATACCTAAATGTGAATTGGATGACTGAGGATTAAAGGACAATGATCAATTGATATATGCGATACAGCTTTTTGCCTATCCTTGAATTTGAAATGCAAAACTGTTTTGGGCAAATATTTTTTTTTATTGTTGCACATTACATTAACTTTAGGCTACTAGTTAGCAACACTGAAAACCAAGAAATATCTTTAAAAAAATAGAAATATGTTGGAAGATAATTATGATGCTTGCAATCATTATTCTATTTACCGGTAGATTTTGGAGGGCATGGTTTTTTTTCATATTGAAAGTAATTTTGCATGTGTTTCCTAGGAATGACATGGCAAACCAAAATGAATGAGGAAAGACATGTTTAAAATAGTTGAAAATTTCATTCATACTTTCAAAAACTGGAAAATCAAACAAAAGTGGGAAACACAGTTTGTGGCAAAAGGTGAAAGTATGATATTTGTAGCCTACCGTTGACTGTGATAGAGAATTCCCTGGTTTGTGTCCCCGCCGTGTTGGTCACCACACACACATATGTCCCACTGTCTGCCGGACCGGACGACGTTATATGAAGTGACCCATTCCCAATCATTCGATAATAGCTGCCCTCTGATGTATCCAAGGTAACCCCATCCTTGGTCCAGCGAATGTCTGGCATGGGGTTACCAGTCGCCTCACAGTTCAACGTCACACCCTCGTTGTTTAATACAGTTATATCATCATCGCCATCTTGACTGATTTGTGGAGGAACTGATACAAAAAAACACAAGAGTTAGAAAAATCAGTTTTAAAAAGAGACACATGAGGGTTTGTTTTGTTCACCTACCTGGTACTTCCTTAACTTTGCCTAGACAATCATATGTTTACAGCAAGGCATTTGTGTTTGCCTAAAGTGACCCTGTATGGTCTTTTCATGCAATGGCCAAAAAAAATAGAAATGCCCTGTATCTCACAGTTGTAAAAGAGATTGCTTGACTTCTATTTTACAATGAAAATATATGTTGAATTTGACTACTGGGCCTGGTCTCTTTTATGACCCTATGACCTTTAATGCTGATAAAGAATATATATTCTACTCATTGTTGCTACGTTTTAATTCTGTACGTATTAAGCATAAAAATTATTCTGTATATATTAAGCATTCAAATTAAAGTTCTGATAATACTATATCCATTATTATGAGAACATGGTAGAAATGAAATATGATAACTTTAAAATTGAGATTCAGCATCCTGAAAATGATTTCAAGCTTTGATATGTTTTATCTCTAAAAGAATTAATTCCTTTATTGGTACAACGTACTGATTGGATCTCTAGAAATGATACTACACATTAACACAATGTGTAAAATGAGTAGTCACCTTAAATAATTTTTACATATATAGAAGTGTTATGAATGGACATCAAATCTTAACTTAGTACATGATCAGGTTGAATCTCTAGAGGCATTACCCATTATAAGCCTTTCGTACTCTTTATGCATACACAAGCAGGATCTTAAGGAAGTGTTGTACAATGACCACATGTTATTTCCAGAAGTATACCATGTTTTATAAAAGCACTTACTCTGTACAATAAGTGTGATGACTTTGGAGGCACTGCCAGCATCATTGCTACCCACACACTCATAGATGGCTTTATCCACAATCAGGGCTGGGGAGATTGTTAGGCCCTGGTCACTGATCAAAAACCTCTCAGTGTCAGCATAGAAAGGGATGAAGTTGCGCCTCCAGTTTACCTCTGGTTCCGGTACACCACTGACCACACAGGGAAGGAGGATTGTCTGTCCTGATTCCACTACATACTTCTCATTAAGCTTGCCAGCTATACTAGCAGGCACTGAAACATTTATTTAGAAGAAAATTATGTTTTGGTCACCACTGCCACATTTTTGAACTTTTGAAAAGTAGATTCACACAAAAAATATCAGTTCAAGGAACTGGTAAATGACAAAGAAAGATTAAATACACTCAAAATATGTTGAAAGTTGTGCATTTAATTTACAGGTCATCAAATGTGCAAAGAAAGATGTGATAACTTATGATCTATATCTATCTATATTTACTTGTTTACCCCTGAAATTTCATGAACTATTTCAACCTTTGATTTTGAAGAGTTTAAAATGTGTCTTAAGGAGTGAATGAGTTAACATTGATTACTTGTTTTCCACGAAGTGTGTGACGCATCCAAATGTCCACTACTCGTCCTTCACAAGAAATGTGACATGTCTAGTGACGTCAGATACTCTTTCTTTACAAAGAGTATGATATGTCCAGTAACCTTCTATGCTAATCCTACAGCAACTTTAAGTACTTGTCCTTCACACATCCTTAATGATAGAGAGCTTGTTAATGTCCATAGACACCCTTTATAAAGAGAGTACCATACCTAGAAACATCTATTAGTCACTCTTCGAGTGATTGATCTAGCAAAATCCAACACTCACCCTCCACAAAGAGTGTGACAGTTTTCTCCACTTTCCCGGCTACATTAGATGCTGTACACATGTAGGTCCCTGTATTGGTTGACTCAGCTCCGAATATCTCCAAACTGCCATCCTCAGTGATGTAGTACGACGGGTCTGTGAGGAGGATTTCATTGCCATCCCTGAGCCATGTCACTGTGGGAGGTGGGTCTCCATCTACTCTACAGGGCAGAATGATGGAGTCTCCTTCCGTAACTCTAAATCGGTCCTGGGTGTCTGTTTCTTCATCTAAAAGCAGCTCCGGAGGAACTGGAATCAAATGAGATTTCCTAAACAGTGAAGAACGCTTGAACCACATCTAGAAACCTAATATGCTTACTAGACTTTCAACATAGGTCCAACTTTATGCATAAATCTGAAACATGTCTATTTGGTTTAGAAAACTTTTTTCTGTAAAATGGAATCTTGAGCTGGATTGTTATAGAATCATAAAATTTAACTTAAAAGTCATAATTCTTCATGGGACTCTTTCCCCCATATCATTATAATCTTGGTATATTCATCTCATTTTTTCCTTTTTTTCCCTCATAAAAATGTTATAACTTAGAAAAATGTGACATCAGGAAAATGTTCAAGTGGAAATCCCCCAAACCTACCGCACCCCACTCCTGGTCTATCTACCAATCACACATGCATAATGCTCTAAAATCACACATTTCCTAATAGTGTTACAGAGGAGATCCTACCAAGGACATCAACAGTAACAGTGTAGGTAGAGTTGCCAGCCACGTTGCTAGCCACACATTGGTAGTCCCCTTCCATGTCCTGCTGGATGTCCCCGATGAGGACACTGTTGTTGAAGGGTCGTGTGACACGTGCTGATGGCTGAACCACCATTCCATCCTTGATCCAGTTGAGAACAGGTTTGGGGTTTCCTCTCAGCAGCACACAGTTCAACTCAACATCGTTACCCTTAATTACCTCTATGAATGGGTTGGTGAATGCAATCACAGGGCGCACTGAAACAGAACCATTCTAACTGATATTGAAACCTGTAACTATGATTGTTAATCTTAATTGACTGAATTTCAGCTTAAGCTTATCATTTTATTCTATAACAAGAGGCCCAATGGGCCTGCATCGTTCACCTGGTATACATCTCACACTTGTAACCTTATAAGTGATCTTAAATAAAGCTAAAGGCAAAATATCAGTATTTATGATTAAAATTCATTCAAAAGAACCTGTTCAAAGACTTAAAAACATTCCACCCCTGTGACCTTGAAAGTCGAACAAGGTCATTATGTTGAACAAATTGTATAGCCCTTCATCTCAGGATGCAACTTGCAAAATATCACCACCCTATCCTTTTGTTTATTGAAATTAGGTCATTTAAATGTTTAAACATATTTGACTAAATGTGACCTCAAAAAAGGGTCAAGGTCATTCAAATAAAAAAGCTTGATAGCCCTTTATCCAAGCATGCTACTAGCTAAAAATCAACATTCTGGGCCTCACGGTTATTTGGAAGATATCGTTTAAAGATTTTAAACAAATTGGACCCCTGTGACCTTGAATATAATCAAAGTCATTCACTTGAACAAACTTGGTAGCCTTTAATCCCAAATATCATCATCCTGCGACTTTTGGTTATTCAGAAGTCGTTTGAAAGATTTTGAACATATTTGATCTCTGTGACCTTGAATAAATGTCTAGGTCATTCATTTAAAGGGGCATCACGCTGAAGTAACTTTTTTTTTTGTCTTTTTTCCAAATACTACATAAACATATCAAGTGAGACTCCTTATGGAAAATGCCGATCGGATTTGGCTGAAATAGATTCATAAAAATGATTAAATCTAAGATAATCATCGGTATTTCTACCTGTCTGACCAACGTTTTGTTCAGGGATTTCCCTCTACTAGCGCATGCGCATAGCACACCATTTCTTTGTAAACAAAATGACTGGCCGTGTGAAGTAAGCCAAAGAAAAGTGTTGTACCGTGTCAGCTACGAAGCGAATAGTTGCCAAATGGTCAAAAGATAGCGCAAGGGGTACGTTACGGAATCATTATTGCCAGTGGGAAGTATTCAAAGCAGAAAATAACTGCCCTAGCAGTCAGTACGGTGCATGTTTTCTTCCGGATAGCGGCCGGTTAAGCTGAAATAAAATCGACAGAAATGCTAGCGCTGTTTATGTTATGAATAAATATCTAAAACTATTAA
>NW_018405055.1:115270-122491 GCF_002113885.1 Mizuhopecten yessoensis
AATAAATTTAAATTCTTAATATTGGCAAGTGTGCAATTAACTTCTGATGATGAATAATTACTGTTCAATAAGTTTGAATACGGAATTAGAAATCATATAACTTGGTTTCATAGTGCGGTAAGAAGTTGCAGTTGCCTGACGGCCCCTCTCTGAGGGCCCCTTTGTAAACCGTTTCATCTCGCTCGCACCACTTGTGTTTGCTGCCTAATCAGGTGACGTTATCGGCGCTATTTTTAGCCGGGCTTTCCCGAACAATTCAAGTGGTCAAACTGGACATGGAAGTGCCTACAATACATACATTCATTAAAAAAAAAACGCCTTTTCACGTGATGTCCCTTTAAACAAACAGTTGAAACTTGGTAGCGCTTCCTCCTAGCATACTACTGGCCAAATATCAACATCCTGGGCCTTTTGGTTATTGAGAAGAAACCGTTTAAAGTTTTTAATATATTTGACCCCTGTGACCTTGAATATGAGTGAAGGTGATTTATTTTAACGAACTTGGTAGCCCTTTATCCCAGATCTCTGTGACCTTGAATAAATGTCTAGGTCATTAATTTGAACAAACTTGGTAGCCCTTCCTCCTAGCATGCTACTGGCCAAATATCAACATACTGGGCCTTTTGGTTATTGAGAATATGTTGTTTAAAGTAAAATATTGACGCTGGACGGACGGAAGACAGACGGACGAAGGACGACGCACCACGGCATAAGCTCACTTGGCCCAATTTGGTGAGCTAAATATACCATACCATCGACAGACTCTAAACAAATTTTAACGTCCACAAGATATGTCTAAGGCAACCTACATGCAAAGTTTCATGAAATTCTGTTTATAAATGCAGCTGCTTGAGTGATTAGAAGGCATTTCCTATACATTTTGATTTTCAGTTAAAGTGACCTTGACCTTGGACCAGTAAAGATGATGCTGGAAGTTTAAAAGGCTGTGGGTGAGTGTGCAGCTTATCTCTGCCAATTAATTTAGAACATTAACAAGCCAAATTTGACCAGTATACCTTCAGCAATGCTTGAGAAGAAGTATCTTAATGAAAAAAGTTGACGATGACCACATAAATGCTGCACTGCGAACAGCATAACTATGATGTTTTGCAGTGGAACTGTGCTCCACTTCCGTATGAAGGCTAAATTGTTAACAGTTCCTTAAAATTTGCCCAAAACATTATTGATGGTTGGTATATTGCGTTATTTAGGTAGCAATATCAGCTGAAGGACTTCACAGTAAGTTTCTACATGTATATGAACTTGAAATTAAATTTCCCAGTAAAGTCAACGTACAGACCAGACTTAAAATCATGAAATCACATAAACACTAAACCAATTTGGTATCATTGTATATAAATAAGAAAAATACATATGCAAAATCAAACCTTATAAATGAATCTCAATATTTAATACAGATATTGCTTGGAGAAAAGATCATTGAAAGCAGTTCTACAAAGTAAATTTTAAGGTATCAACATTTTGACCGACAGAACAAATTTTAAAATTTTGATTTATATCAGCTTTTCAAAATTCAAATATTAAAGGTATTCCTCTAGTTTGCCGATTCATGAAATATAAACACATTTAAAGGAGTTTCTATGGTAACATACCTATTCCTGTGACACTAAGATAAGCAGACATGTCCCTCATACCAAACTGGTTCTGGACCACACATGTATACCGTCCCTCATCACCAATCTTCAAATCTGTGGACAGAGAAATCACAAGTGTAATACAACATGATTATAGATAATGACAGAAGGTCAAATATGTTTATTATAGTTCCCTATAGACAATATTTGTCTTTTAGTTTGATGTACATGATTAATCCTTAGTTAAAGGATAAAAATTGACTGTAAAGAACCTAGATAGGCATGGACTTACTAAAACTGTTGAACTGTGCAAGTTCCATATGTCTTTTGAAACAGAACTAGAATATCATCCTGTGATTTTCAGACACAATGTATATTGCAACAAAAACCTGTTAACTACCATCTGATATAAAATCAAAGTTGTACTTGATACTTTGATATTCAGTTTGAAAATATTAAATCAGTATGTTTCACTGGCCTTACAATCAGTATGTTTTATTTATCTGGTATGTGGGATTTATGTCTGGGAGTGGCTGAAAAATAGCGCTGTTCCTAATACAAATTGTTGAGGAGAATTAACATTAGATACTATACACCGGGAAATTTTCGCCACAGTTTTAATATCGTCTCTTTCGTCCTCCACAATGAGGGCTAATTTATCAAGATAGCGAATATTCATTAGTGCACAATATACAGTATATAGTAACCACATGTGTATGGCAAATTAACACTTAGAGAGAAATCAGGTTTTATCAGCGAAGGGGAAATATTTGACAGGGTGAAAGTTTTGGTATACAGTACATTCCATTTCAATCCCTAATACACTGTAAACCTTACTTCTGACAAACAGAGAGCCTTCTGGGAGCTGAATAAATCTTCCCCCATATGCAATAATGGTGCCATCCTCATTCCTCCAGTAGATCTTTGGGGGAGGGTTTCCAGTAGCCTCACAGCTTATGGTGACATTGGTCCCTATGTCTGCTCCAAGATTAGAGGGCTGGGTGGTGATACGGGGCTCAGCTACAACACAACATGGTTTTTCTACAATAAGATTCATCAGTTTGGAATTGTGTTATAACAAAGTTTTACTCTATACACAAACAATGTACATACCAAGCATGTCGCAACGTTTCAAGACTGACTTTGTGCTATGACTGAGTGAGTTATTTGTATTGTTTACCTGTATAACGATGAGACGAAATTGTATATTTCATGTCAATCAACGCGGGACATTTTGCCTATCGATAGAGAGTGTATATACACTGATCCAAATAGATACAACATATTTTACTGTTCTTAAATCCATCAACAGATTATCATTTAATCTTGATTTACATCCATATATTAATTCTGTGATGATAAATATGTAACAATGTATATAAAATTGAATTATTTCACAACTTATATTTATCACTCTTGTAGGCCCATTTGGATGTGCATGTAGGGTCTGAACGTTGGAGGAAACTCATGTGGTCTGTCAGGTGACCCATACTTTTTCACGTCCGATAGTGGGGTCAAACCCCGGCCCTCTTGTTAAAAGGCAAGAGCACCATCCAATGTATTATCTTCCCTAAATATATTTATTCTATGATGATTAATACACTACCCTTGTGTAACCATTGAATTTAATTTGAGAAAGATTTCCCCAGACTCTCGTCAGGCTGTTTTTGTAGCAGTACGGATAAGTGCAAATTTCAAGCTGCATCAAAATTTCCTGCTGCAGAAGAATATGGAATACATATTTGTTTAAATATTTTGATGATTTATTGATGGACTCTGATAGTTTTTGTATGAAATTTTGAGGGCTGCATCTCATGCACATGAAAAAAACAACTGAATTAGGTGACAATTTCAATAGCAATTGTCAGGTTTTTGAAGAATTTAAGATTTTGCATGTTCATAATGACCTATTGACCTAACTCCCAAAACATTGCCTACTTACATCCAACTTCGAGTGTAACATCAGCAGAATCTGTGCCTGCCTCATTGGTGGCCACACAACGGTAATCGCCACCATCTTGCTCCTGTGTGCCAAGGATCATCAATACGCCATCAGTCGTGATGTTCACGTAGGACAGCTGTCGTAGCTGTAACAAAGAACAAATTCTGCCAAATGAAACCTGTATGTTGTAACAGTGACTAAAGGTGTATGTGTCTTATCTGATAACAAAGCCATCTGTAAGTTCTTCTTTCGAACATGACAATCTAACTTTATTCAGATTTAATTTCTAATTTCTAACTTCTGGGCAGCAAGTTTGATATAGTAGAAAAGTATAATCAAGATTGACATTCTGGAAAACAACTTTGTCAGTTTAGTATCTATATCAACTTACCCTCCAGATATATATGTCATGCATAAGGATTTTGTTAATGTACTGTGGAGCATTGGTTTAAACATGGTTGATTTTACTGTCATTTGGGA
The DNA here is from genome assembly GCF_002113885.1 of Mizuhopecten yessoensis. Lineage (NCBI taxonomy): Eukaryota > Metazoa > Mollusca > Bivalvia > Pectinida > Pectinidae > Mizuhopecten > Mizuhopecten yessoensis. The sequence continues at coordinate 119,288 of NW_018405055.1, forward strand.
ACATTACAGCTCCAGTATTGCATGCTAAAAAGGAGCATTTGTTCTTATTTTCAAATCATCTATATATATAATATGGTTAATAATAGTCCATCTCTCTTTAATGATCTCTCACCTACTGTTCACATGTCCCTAGTTAACCCAAATGCCCAAAGCTAAATAAATTTGGATTTTCTATCCAAGGACATTTCAGAAACATGAAACATAAGAACACACCTGGACATCTCCTCTGAACCATGTGATTGTGGGACTGGGTATACCATTGGCTGCACACACTAAGACTGCATTGTCACCACTAGCAACCAACACAAGTTCATCAGATCGGTATATCTGCGGTGCCTCTGTCACAGGAATGAACATAAACCATACATAATGTAACTATTTACGTATAAACTGCTCGATAAAATAGCTCCATGCAAAATTAATCTCGCTGCTCAATCAAGAAACACCATGGAAATTAACAATTTTTCTCACTGCTCAATCAAGGTACTCACATGGTCCCATTGAAACTAAACTAGAAGTGAAGGCCATGATAACCTAAATATAGTGCATAGCACACATTGTGTTGGTAATGCAGACACACTTCACATTTTATTAAAGTATCTTTTACAGTTTAGAAATGGTCCAAACAACATTTCACTATAAATTTTGCATTAACTTGACCTTTGACCCTGAGGTGAAGATCACAGTGACCTAATTGCAGCGCCAAAACTATTCTTACTGCTCATTTTTCAGTGTTTCAAGCTCATAAATGCATGTCAGAGAGTAACCATATACTGGATATATATTAAGATATGAAAAAAACTGTTTTCTACTTTTGAATTAACATTTTGATGGTAAAGCTAAGTAATGCAGGCCCTGTAAGGCTTTTAAAAGGGCTTGTCAGAAAACAGCATCAAACCACTTGGTCTGTCCCTATAATCATAAAAAAACACCTCCATTCCATCTGTTACCCGCAAAATTGTTTGGAAACTGATAAAAGAAAGTAGCATCTATGGCTATGTACAGTACTCTCCCCTTACCTATATATGTAAGAATGGCTGTTACATTATCCTCTCCTGCCAAATTTTCGGCCAAACACTGGTACTGGCCCTGATCACCTAGGAACATATTGGCGAAGCTGATATGTGGACCATTAATCTGAATCCTTTCATTTGGAATCATAAGCTTGTTGTCACGAAGCCAGTAAAAACTGGGGACAGGAAAACCCTCCGCAGTACAGGTCAGGTTCACCGTCTGCCCCGTCTTAAAGGTCTTAACAGAAGGAGTCACCACAGTCTTAGGTGGTACTGAAAACAAAATAAAATAATAAGGTTTAAGGGGAAAAGAAAGAATTTAAGAGACTTGGAAATTATGAGTGTTTCATGGACAAAATATTTGACTAAAAGTAACAAATACATTTGTTTGTTCAGTATTTTTTTCATGAATAAAAATTTCATTCAGGAATTGTCACTTCATGTATTAAATACATACAAATATAGGTTACACTGAAGATTAGTAATGAATGTGATTTACCTTGAACTCGGACATGTACAAGTGCCTCAGTGAATCCACCTTCATTGCCAGCCAGACACAGGTACCTTCCCTCATCCTCAAGTCCAATGTTTCTGAAACATTGAGAAACTCAAGAATACTTCCATCCTCACAACAAAAGGCAACAAACATCAGCTAAAGCCAGGTATCCATTCCCAGGTTACTTTCCAATCTTGAATACATGTGCAATATACTTGTGGGTTTTTTTTCAAATAAGATGCTCACATCAAAACAATGATGAAAAAGATCATCACCAACAGCAATGTATCACCCTCCGTTTATACAAAACTTAGTCCCCTTTGCCCAAAGCTGCTCCAGGCCAAATTTGGATAAAATCTCTCCAATGGTACAGAAGANAAGACTTAAAAACATTCCACCCCTGTGACCTTGAAAGTCGAACAAGGTCATTATGTTGAACAAATTGTATAGCCCTTCATCTCAGGATGCAACTTGCAAAATATCACCACCCTATCCTTTTGTTTATTGAAATTAGGTCATTTAAATGTTTAAACATATTTGACTAAATGTGACCTCAAAAAAGGGTCAAGGTCATTCAAATAAAAAAGCTTGATAGCCCTTTATCCAAGCATGCTACTAGCTAAAAATCAACATTCTGGGCCTCACGGTTATTTGGAAGATATCGTTTAAAGATTTTAAACAAATTGGACCCCTGTGACCTTGAATATAATCAAAGTCATTCACTTGAACAAACTTGGTAGCCTTTAATCCCAAATATCATCATCCTGCGACTTTTGGTTATTCAGAAGTCGTTTGAAAGATTTTGAACATATTTGATCTCTGTGACCTTGAATAAATGTCTAGGTCATTCATTTAAAGGGGCATCACGCTGAAGTAACTTTTTTTTTTGTCTTTTTNAAAAAAGGGTCAAGGTCATTCAAATAAAAAAGCTTGATAGCCCTTTATCCAAGCATGCTACTAGCTAAAAATCAACATTCTGGGCCTCACGGTTATTTGGAAGATATCGTTTAAAGATTTTAAACAAATTGGACCCCTGTGACCTTGAATATAATCAAAGTCATTCACTTGAACAAACTTGGTAGCCTTTAATCCCAAATATCATCATCCTGCGACTTTTGGTTATTCAGAAGTCGTTTGAAAGATTTTGAACATATTTGATCTCTGTGACCTTGAATAAATGTCTAGGTCATTCATTTAAAGGGGCATCACGCTGAAGTAACTTTTTTTTTTGTCTTTTTTCCAAATACTACATAAACATATCAAGTGAGACTCCTTATGGAAAATGCCGATCGGATTTGGCTGAAATAGATTCATAAAAATGATTAAATCTAAGATAATCATCGGTATTTCTACCTGTCTGACCAACGTTTTGTTCAGGGATTTCCCTCTACTAGCGCATGCGCATAGCACACCATTTCTTTGTAAACAAAATGACTGGCCGTGTGAAGTAAGCCAAAGAAAAGTGTTGTACCGTGTCAGCTACGAAGCGAATAGTTGCCAAATGGTCAAAAGATAGCGCAAGGGGTACGTTACGGAATCATTATTGCCAGTGGGAAGTATTCAAAGCAGAAAATAACTGCCCTAGCAGTCAGTACGGTGCATGTTTTCTTCCGGATAGCGGCCGGTTAAGCTGAAATAAAATCGACAGAAATGCTAGCGCTGTTTATGTTATGAATAAATATCTAAAACTATTAA